>NW_009937347.1:0-31000 GCF_000696875.1 Nestor notabilis
GAACCGCTGCCCGCGGGTAGTGGGCTCGCCCCACAGCACGGCCCAGGGGTGAGACAAGTGCAGCTCTGCGGGTTCTGGGAAAGCAAAGGGCAGGAGTGCTGGTGCACGGGGATGCTGGTAGTGACCTCAACTTTGTAGGTGTGTACCCGTGTGGCCCTCTGCCCAACGGGAGATTATGGAGTTTTTCTTGCCAGGCTTATCCTTTACCTTAGTCTTAGTTTGAATTTTCTTCTACTAATTTCATGAGTCTGTTTCCACCCTCTCTTTTCTTTCCTGCTCTCCTTTCCATGGAATTGTTGTGTATCATACAATCACCAACTGGTTTTTGTTAGACAGGACCTTAAAGCTCATCGAGTCCCAACCCCTGCCCCGGGCAGGGACACCTTCCACTGGAGCAGGTTGCTCCAAGCCCCTGTGTCCCACCTGGCCTTGAACACTGCCAGGGATGGGGCAGACCCAGCCAGGGGTTAGAAAGGGGCCAGCCACAGCTTCTCTGGGCACCCTGTGCCAGTGAACTGAGTTTATTTTTATAACGATGTCTTTGAAAAATGTGCCCAGCCAGAAGCAGGAGTTCACCTCTGCTCTGAGAGGGTGGCACCAGAGATGCTGTGCCTGGAGGGGTGTGTGGAGCAGGAGGAGCCAGGGGGGTGTCACCCGCCTGTGCAGGCTTTCCTGAAATCAACTCCTGAGGTTCCTCCGGGGAACAATCTTCTGGAACAGACAAGTCCACAGAATCCCTTTGAAGGTGCACATGCCAAACCTGACCAGTGTTCTGCCATCTCCAGCCCCCACACATCACTTCTAACCACGTTCCCCTCTCCTTCATGGTCTTTTTTTATTTTCTGTCCAGAAATGAGTCCTTATAAACATTTTGAACTAAGTAACAACCTTTTAAACACACATTATTATGTGAGTTCTTTGTGGTTTGTTTCTTGGCACTGGAGCCATGGGCTGCCAGAGGATGCCTGGGGGCCCCTCCCATGAGATGCACGGTGAGCCTCTGCATGGTGAGCCTCTGGAGACTCCCTTTCATGAGGGCTTTTGCTGCTCAGATGCTTTTTTAACTTTGACTTTCTGCTGATTCCACTTCGTAGGTGAGAAAGAATAAAACCATTTGGAAAATATGTTAGTTGTCCCTACGAAGGCCCCTAAAATGCCAGAAGCAAATGCATGGCCGTGCGCAGAAGAGCCTTCTGGCGAGTCACGTGTGGCAGAAGCGAAGGGGGCATCCAAGGCCGTAAGTGCTGTCATAGCAGATGAGGCAGTGCACAGTCGGGGCTCCTTGTGGTGGCAGGTCTGTGCCGTGCTCGGTGGGGTCCTGACAGCAGCCCCCAGCCTCTGCTTGGCCATCACTGTATGGCACCTCTTCTCGCTGCATCCTCCTGGTGTTGGGGGTCCTGGATGGAAGGTTGAGATGTAGGTTCTTGGAACCTACATCCCAAAGTCTGACCTCTTAACTAGCTTCTACCTTTATTTCATTGAAAAGAACAAGTTCACAAAGAGAGCTGGTGAATGCAGAAATTCATCCCACTGCTTCTGACAAAGTTGTGGAAACAATGATTGCACAAGTACTGTCATTTTGTGACATGGATGTGTATTTACAACCACCTGGAATCATGAGATCTCCCACTTAATTTCTTAGGGAACTAGGTCAGCTGTTGGATAATTCCTCTTCTGGATAGGAAGTGGGGTCAGGAGGATGTTGCCACAGTACCTTCATCTGGTGCTGACTTGTCTTTTTTCCTGTGCATTTCTGAAACAAATCCAGAAGCTGTCTGTAGAGTTGTTTTTGCTGTGAGGAATTTTGTGCCTTATCTTCCACCTCTTCTCTGGCACTTCTGTATGACTGCAAGGGGAGGAATAGTCACAAAACAGAAATCTCACAGATGAGTGGCCCAGTAACGCAGTCCTGGCGCAATTCCTGTTGTTCACAAATGTGCTAGTGCTGAGGAAGTTGGTGATACAGCAGCTTCCTTATACCTAGAGTCATTGTCCTGTTTGTACTAGCTATAGATTTACAGTTTATATGGGGTTGCATTTTCTGTGGGCTGTTACATGCAGAATTTCATACTGCAGTCTTGCAGAACTGCGTGTTTAGAAAAAAAGTAAGATTGTTCATGAAGAATAACTCTGAGCTGGTTTCGTAGGAACCCAGTGATGTAAAAATCAGCTGAAACAGTTGAAATTAAATCAGGCTCACGTTAACTGAACACAAGGGGAAATGAACTATTTCTAAGCTTCTAAACATTAAATCCAGACTTTTGAAGTTGCTGGTGGAAAAATGAGGCTAAGACAAATCTGTTTGTTTGTTTGTTTGTTTTTTTAACTTAACCATGTCTGTCCTTCAAGGCCAGATGTGCTGTAGTGGTTGGTACCCACAGGTACCTTTCAGTGTGTGACCCCCTGCACTTGTACAGCACTGAGCTGGGCAGTCGCTGGTGTCAGTGTTTCAACTCAGGATTTGACAGGCTGAGAGCGCTGGGCTGGGTCAGCTGGAGAAGAGAAGACTTCTCAAAGGGACGCCTAAGAGCAGCTCCAGTGCCTAAAGGGCCTCCAGGAAACCTGGAGAGGGGCTTTGGGCAAGGGGTGTAGGGACAGGATAAGGGGAATGGTTTGAACCTGCCAGAAGGGAGACTGAGATGAGCTCTGAGGCCGAAGCTCTTCCCTGTGAGGGTGCTGAGGCGCTGGCACAGGGTGCCCAGAGAAGCTGTGGCTGCCCCATCCTTGGCAGTGTTCAAGGGCAGGTTGGACACAGGGGCCTGGAGCAACCTGCTCTCGTGGAAGGCAGCGTCCTGCTGAGCTCTGTGTCCTGATTCCACTGGGGAAGGGACAGGTTTGGAGGACAGTGCAGGGGACATTAGACCTAAACTGCCCCAGTCGGCCCGTTCCTAGCCCCCTCGCCCTCTCTTGCTTTCAGGAGTCTTTGTGGCTGGCAGGGTTAGGGTTTTGTTCCCTTCCTGTGGTGCTGTGAGGATCCCCGGGGCTCCCGCTGTGGGTCAGAAGGCACTGGGCAGCATATGCAGGTTTCAACTTCACCTTGTCACTGGGGCCAGTGGCACTGGGGCTTCTTGAGCTGGTGAGGAGCAGGGAGATCTGCTCTGGTTTCACTGCAGGAGCATATTGTGGTTTTGTTTACTTCTGCCCTGTTGCATATTTAATTATTGTGTGTTCTTAAAGTAATTTGCCCAAAGATTTATGGGAAGAATTATGGGCTGGCTCAATGCATACTTCAAAACAGTAAATCTTTTCAATCATGTTCCATTAATTTGACAACTCTGCCTTTGACAGTTCAGTGATACTGCAGAGATACTCCTGAGGCTTTAACTCGGGGTCCTTTGCAGCCTAGTGTTTCTGCCTGGCTTTTGCATGACAGTTCTCAAGTGTTATTTAGCCTTTCCCTTTCTTTATAGTTCACAGTTTACTTGTCAGCCTGGGGTGGGGGCCAGGGAGCTTTCCAATTAGCAGGAAGGAGAGTAGAGTGCTTGGTGTCCATCGTTAGCAGCTCATCCACAGGTGACTTGTGGCCAGCCATTAATGACCATTTCCAGTGCCTCACCACTCTCAGTAAAGAATTCATTCATTTATTGAGGTATGGGGCAATGGGGTATCTGTTTGCATTTATACATGGCAGGGCGAAGGGCAGAGCCGTGACATTATTAACAGCGCTTTTCAAGTGAAGCGTGTGAGGAATTTTGTTTGTGCGAACAAAGTGTTTGGTTTGGATCAGTTTTGGCTTTCCCGAGGAGACGGGAGATTGGAAAACGTGAAAATAATTGCATAAGGAATTATGAAACGCTGTTTAAGGAACTCGCTAATGTGTTTGTCTGAGGCACTGAATCAATTCTTAAATGAGAGCAGCGTGACTCTGTAGAAAAATAATATGTATGCTATTTACTGATAGAAACTAATGGGTTTATTAGTGTTTGAAATAATGTTATAATGCAGTATTCATAGCCAGAAAGCAAGCGATACAGGAGTCTGCTCACTCCCTTCCTATGAATACTGTGTGGCAGTCAGGTTTCACTGCAGAGCTTACCAGCTGTGCACTTCAGAAAGGCTTGGAAATGCACCTCGTTCTTCACAAGTAAAACCAAACGGATAGGAGAAAAAGACTGTGGTGTGTTACACTGCCCAGTCATAACCTCGAGATAGTACTGTGGGTGTGAGAAGGCACTAAGCAGCTCTATTGCTAAGGGGAAAAAGAGATGACTAAAGGCCAGCCCCGTTCTCAGTGAAGTGGAGCTGGGCTGAAACCCGCAGCTCAGTGAGCAGGGCTCGGTGGATTTGGACAGTGGAGCAATTCCCACTGACGATTCCAGTTGGAAGGGGGCTGTGGTGCAGCAGCACCTCCTGCCACGAGACCCTGCCGTGATGGTCGGTGTGAGTCTCACACAGTATGTTAGGGAGAAATCAATGTGCAGAGATTTTGATGCTAGTATAAAAATAGCACAGATGCACGCTTACCACTCTGTTAAATTTAACCATGTTTGCAGCGTACAAACCCAAACTAGAACCCTTTGACACTGAGGAAGTGTTTCCACTTCGTTTTAGAGGGCTTTCCAAGTGTCTATTGATCAGCATTCTCTAACAGCACAGAAATAATGTGTCTAATTTAACTGGCCACATGGAAGAGTATAGAAAAAACATTAGTTATCCCTTGAAAGGCTTGGAACATCGATAGGAGGACATAACATTAATGACTTTCCTATACACGAGCTTCAAAAATGGCTAAATGAGGAAGAAATTACAAATTTATTTTCCTATAATTTCAGCAGTTGTCTTGTTTTACTGCACCAGTAAAGCATTAAGCAATGAAATGTCACACGAGGAGTATTTTCCTGATAATTTGTCTGACATGCAAAGCATATCAAACAAAAGAGAAAAAGATGGAAATGTGGGGGTTAGTCATTTTGACAAATGTAGTGATTTTTTTGCTCATGGAGTCTGGCTGAGAGTCTGCTGCTTCTGTCCAAACAATTCCAAATCTTGCTGTTTCTCAGTGGCTCGCTGTATCAGGAACATCCTCGTTGTCTCAGTTCTGTCCTTTACCCTGAACGTGGGTAATTTATTAACATAAATGTATATAAAAAATTACTTAGATCTACACTTTTGGGTTTTGAATACATGGGTTAAGTAGGAGTACTATTACCAGAGGTGGATAGTAAAAGCCCAGGTTAGGAAGGGATATCTTGTTGTCGTTTCCCTTCCTTTGGTGTGTGGTATGAAAGTGTAAAGGAGTTGTGGGTTGGTTTCATCCCGTCCTGCCTTTACTAGGTAAGCAGAAGGTTTCACTGGGGGGAAAATGTTAAATCTTATTTCTGAATGAACTAAAATAACTGATCATTCGTTCCAGCCTCACTGGCTTTACTCCTGGATTACCCACAAATCCTTCACAGACTGAGGTGTCCTGTAGTCCCTCGCAGGATTCCCGTCCTGTCGGGTGGGAGCTGAAGCTGGTCCCGGTGTTCTGGACTGCTGGAGCAGTGGGGTTGTACGTGGTGTCCAGAAGTGCACATGCACCTAACAGACTGCTGTGTTCTTCCAGTCGGGCTATTCAGGTTGTGTGGTTTTGCATCCTTTAGGGTTAATGCAGAAGCACTGGATGTTTGTCCTGAAGGTCTGGAAAAGGCTGCTCCTCAGCGTGCTTTTTTTTTTTTTTCTCTTTGATAGAAGTGATTATTGCCAGAGGGGAGATTGAGATGAGCTCTGAGGCAGAAGCTCTTCCCTGTGAGGGTGCTGAGGCGCTGGCACAGGGTGCCCAGAGAAGCTGTGGCTGCCCCATCCCTGGCAGTGTTCAAGGCCAGGTTGGACACAGGGGCTTGGAGCAACCTGCTCTAGTGGAAGGTGTCCCTGCCCGTGGCAGGGGTTGGAGCTGGAAGAGCTTTAAGGTCCCTTCCAACACAAACCAGGCTGGGATTCTGTGATTACTGTACCAGGTTATGAGACATCCATTGTTTCTCTTGCCTTAAACTAGAAGGTATCTTTTTTTTCTACCTGCTTTGTAATAAGCACAGAAACAAATGCACTAGAAATGGTAACAGATTCCTGGGAAGTGCGCAGGGATGCGATCCAAAAAAGCCAAGCCACGAGACGTGTAGCAGCTCTGTGTTGAGGCACAGTGGTCCAGGTCTGCAGGTCACCCAGCACCCATTCTGGGAGAAGACAAGCACTGCTGTGAGGGTGTGATCCGAGAGCTGTGGTGCTGCTCTGCCTTCACACGGGTCCCGGAGCGGGGAAGCTGTGTCCTGGTACTCGGGCTGGGACACTTCCTGTCCCGTGCGGAAGCGAATGTGGCAGAGAGCTGCTGCCTTGGGTGAAGAGGCTGCCCTGTGCCTCTGACTGGTTAATGTCCACTGAGGGGTTCTGTGACCAGGATTTGCAGGCTGTGGGTCTGGAGTGTAGTGTGTAGGCAAAAGACTGGGCTAGGGAAGGGGGATAAAACCAGCAATGGCATTGCTAATTGGGCAGCTCAGTTAGTTCTAGCTCTGTTGCACATACTTTGGACTTTAACCCAAGAAATACATTTTCCAGGAGGTAGGACCAGTTTCTAGTGGAACCTTTATTTGTCTTTTTGACAAATCCAGGGATCCATGTTTTCCAAGGGGCCTTGGATCTATCCTTGGTCTTTCACCTTTCTCCCTAATGAGATACCAACTCAGGAGCTGGTTCCCTGCGACCCTTCTGCCAGCTTCCAAATAACCTGAAAGAGCGCCAGGATCCTGTGGCTCATCACAGCCAGGTTCTGAAGTACTGCTTTTCTGATCCAACAGCAGTGGAAGAGTTAAAAGTCTCATTCTTTACCTGGATCCAAAGCTGTGGTTTCTTCTAGTCGGTGCTTTGGTTTCTGATGGACAGGGATCAACAAACCAGGAATGTTTTACTGAGTTGCTGGGATTTGATTAGTTAATCGGGAGGTGGGGATCCTTGCAGTGAACCCCAAGGACCACTCCTCTGAACAGTGTCACAGAGAGACCGCCCATATGTTCAGAACGCTCATTAGTCAGCCGCAATTCTCCTCTGTTATCCTGATTGTCCTTCAGGATGTGCATCTGTCTGTCCTGATGCAGAAGAGGTGTGCCAGGGGGCTGTGCGTGAGGCCCGGGAGTCTCCTTTCCCTGCCTTTGCAGGGCTGCTGCTGGCAGTAGGAACCTGCTGGGCTTTCAGTTAATGTCATTAGATAATGCTGCTCCTCTGATACGACCTTTAGCTGCGATACATGATTTGGAGAAATAGTCCTGCATTTACTATTCAGTTAGTATCCTGGAGCAAACCCCAGCAGGGTGACTATCATTTATTACTCTTCCAAGCACAGGACTTCATGAAGGCAATCTTTTAAAGAGCATGAGCTGCTAATTATGCTAAGAACGTGTTACTTGGAGCAGCTCATCCATAGTGTCGCGTTTCCTCCTTGTCTCTGCTGCTTGTTTTCTAGGACACATTAAGAACAAAATGAGATTTCCCCATAAATGCTGGTTTAGTTGTAGGTACTTCTCTTATTCAGGTATCCATCTAGTTTCACATGAGCTTTCTTTTTAAGGAATGGGGCTTGGAGCAACCTGCTCTAGTGGAAGGCGTCCCTGCTCGTGGCAGGGGTTGGAACCGGAGGAGCTTTAAGGTCTCTTCCAGCACAAACCAGTCTGGGATTCCATGATTCTATGAACTGATGACAGCACTAAATGGCAAATCACAGCTATTTTATGGTATCACAAATGACTTCCTGGGGATAGACATAACCATTTTGTTAAGTGCTGGGAGGTGTGCAGTTAGTCCTTGGTTTGAGTTGTGTGCAGTAAACCCCACGGTTAGTGCTGTTCTAAGTATTCAAAAACAGCCTTTCTTTTTGTGTGCTGCTAAGTTAGTGTTTGTGTAGCACCTCAGCCATCTTACCCAGCAAGGATGGGTGCCACTGAGGAAGGGAATGTTGAACCCTAGGACCGTATGTGAAAGGTGCTGTTACAGTCAGCACATAAGGGTGGACCGGAGGTGGCAGAGTCCTGCCGGAGTGCTGGTGGCTGTGGCAGTGCAGGACATGGTGCCGTGGCTCTCGGGGAGCAGCAGGTCCCTCAAGGGCAGCAGTGGCAGAGCTGGAGGCAGCGCCCATGGCTCTCCCGCCTGCCTCCGCCAGCGATCAATGGAGCCCGTTGCCGCAGGGATCCTCCCTCGGCTCTCCCCGGCCCTTGCAGCCTCCAGAACAACAGCCTGAAATTTATGGAAAATTAATTATCGATTACAGATGTGCCCTGGTTCGAGGAAGGTAAAAACGAATGGATGCGTTTACAGCGAGGGACGTAATCCGCTTTATGAAACTGATTGTCTTTTACTCTGCTCCTTCCCTCCCTCTTTTCCTCTTCTCTCTCTGCCCACCCCCTCCCCCTTCCCGTACGCTGGGTAAAAGACAGGCCTGATAAAGTGAGAGGAGCAAGATTGGTTTTCTAAGGGCACCGGGCCCTTCATGATCAGGTAAATCATGGGCTGTCTGGCTGTGGGGCTGGGTGATGACCTGCTCCCCGCGCCGTGGCACTGCACCCCCCTGCAGGGTGCTGTGATGTGCACCCGGGCGGCTGCGGGGGCTGCAGTGAAGGTGAAGCTGTCATATCGATCTTTTTAGCACTAAAATATGAGCCACTTTACTCTGCTCCCCAATGCTGTGATGTGAAAAATAATAACTCGGATCCAAATTAAAAATATTGATCTCTGGAAGGTGTTGAAAGTAAATAAACACCTTCCGAAGTTTTCGGGTCAGCCAAGAAATGGTATTCAGCAATAAATGTGTCGGCATGTCAGAATCCAGGGTTCTTGATCTGTTTTTCCTTTTGAATTGATTTTTCATTACTTACTTCCTGAAAGTGTTGGAATTTGGTCCTCCACCGTTAAATCCCAGTGTTTGGGCAAATTATTTCTGTGGGGCTTATGAGGTGCTCCTAATCCACTCGCTCATTGATTGATTGATTTTTGACTCAATAAACTTGCATTACCCTTGCTTTATTTAAGGCTTTCATCATAATTTTTTGTACATTTAGGCTTGACTTTTTTATTTCCTTCTAACAGATGAGCTGACATTGGTCTATCAAACATGTGGGAAAACAATTGCCACAGGGTTAATTTTATTGCTCGCTCCATGCATTTTAAGTAGGTGCCAGGTATTTTCCACTACAGGCTGATAAATTGCAGTTGAACCACTAAAGCATAAGAATGAACAGGAGCACTGTAACAACAACAGAAACCCCACATAAGTGCAGCACATAGCATGAGCGTTAAATGGATTATTTTTGCTTCATTGGTTTAAGTTTATTTTACATGCCACCAGAAATAGGCGCCTGTAATGCGGTGAGCTCTTTACCTGTTCTCTGCTCGCACGCTGATGCTGCAGCAGTGTTCATTGTGGCCGTGGAGGGCTTCCTGGTTAGTGGAATGGTAACACGCAGTAACGTGCTCTGTCAGAAAAGCTGTTCTCTTACAAATCAACCAGCTTGGCTTTAGGTAGCAGAGCATTTGTCGGGAGTAGATATAGTGGTGTTACTATTCTCTGGCAACTTAGGAACTTGGTTTTTAACATCACTGTAGGAGTGCCTGCTCCACTCTTAAATGGGGTGGAAAAAGCAGAGTTGTGATGAGAATGAGAGGGGTTCCTTCCATTAACACAGAGGGGTTTGGTCAGAGTTAAAAACCTGGGTTAAAATGCCCTGTAGGCAATTAGGTCTCTACCAGAGTCTCAAACCCATCCCACTGTTCCTGCAGTCCCTGCTCAGACCTTGCAAGTTCCTGTACATGTGACTTGGCCTCTTTGCACTCCTCCTTAGGTGTCCTAGCCCCTGCCCTGTGGTTCAAGTACAGGTAAGCTCCAGTGTTTATTGTGTTTGACACAAGGAGACATGGTCAGTTAGAAGGAATAGAACTAGAGCTCCCTGGGTTACTGTTGGACCTGATGGCAGTACACTTGTTCACTTCCCTGCATAGCTGCATTTCATCTGCTGGTTTTTGGTTTTGTTTATGTGCATCTTGTTAATGTCCAAGGCTCAGTGGAAGCAGCCAACGGGTATTTTCAGTTGGATTCTCTCAGAGGTATCCATGTGCAGGAGTTTGATTAGAGCTCTTAGGGTTCAGACTGTTCTATTGTTGTGTCTGTCTAGTGTTGGTGGGGTTGACGCTCAGGTTCGCATTCGAGGCTGGCAGCTCGTGGCTCCTGCCATGCACTTGTCCTGGGCAGTGACAATGACGGGGTGAGGAGGGCCATCAGTTACACTGGACAAGATTTCAAATAAGGCTTCAGCGATGAGGAATGAAGCCTGGACTGTGACAGGGTGTCCCATGAGGCGCCTGGGGCACGGTGATGGTTGCTGCATGGAGCCTGGTGGGGATGCTGGCCAGGAAGGGAGCCGCTCTGTGCCCACAGTGGGGTCCGAGGTCTGCTGCAGGGAAAGGAAACAGGAGTGTGGAGAGAAGGTTCGTCAGTGGTATCGTGGTTTAGTCAACCTTTTCGCTGGAGGAACACCGACAGCAAACGGCTTGTTGATGTGTTGGGAGTCCACAGCAGTTGGGATCCCACCCCCAGTATTCATCATCTGTTGTGAAGTGAGGTGCTTTGGTGCTTTGTATCTTTTTGGGTCAGCACGAGGAGGGACCACGTTAACAGAGAGCACCCCAGCATTAACCGTTTGTGGCTCGAAAGGAATGGAGGAAACAACTGTAGTGGTGATTTCCTTTCTGACTCTCCTGTTCCATTTCTGGCACAGAGCTCTGGAATCTTCTCTGCTGAGCACTGTAGGCTTGAATTAAGGTTATAAGATTGAATATTCTTAAATAATTTCTAGGCAGGGTGTAAGTCGCTCTCATGCCCCAGAGCTTTCGGGTGCAAGCTGTGGCCTTCCTCCTGAAAAGAGAAGGACAGGAGGTGGGAAGTGTTTAGCACTGGTTTTGCTGGGCTGCAGTTCCTCTTGCTGTTTATAAGCCATTAGCACGTAGTAGGATACACATTTAGATGTGTATGTATCACCTTTTCTAATGGCAGCAGTTGGGCTGTTGTGAATTTGTGGTGGCCCTTATGTTGTTCTGTTTCTGGTGACGTGGGAGCAGAAGCACCAACAGAGCCATGGAGCCTGACAGTGCTGGGTTTGAGCTCTGGGATGCAGGCTGCTTGCTGGCCATCACCAGCTCACTGACAGCTCACCGGGTCCTGGAGAAGCCACTTTTAACGTGCAGGATGTATCAAATGCTTCCAGATCACTCGTGATGAGGGGAGTGAAAAAAGAATGGGTTTTTACTACTGTCAGCCTTCTAAATGCAGTTTGTAGCCTGACATTCTCCTGTGGTACGTGCTAAATAGAGAAGGTCCTGGGTTTATTTTCAGGAACGCCTTTGGACTGTGGGTCAACTGATGTTCTTAGAGTTTGTTCATCAAAGGTCCACTTCAGCAATCACACAAACGGAAAAGGAACAGTTCTGTAAGAATGTAGGCCAAGAAAGCAGTAAAATAGTACAACTACAGGTTCAAATGCTATATTGGCAACATAGAGATGGAGAACAAGAAAGAAGTAACAACAGTCTTAAAAACATCTTCCTCTGTCATAACTTTGCAGCCCTTTTCCTGTGGGTATATTTGGTGGCTGTGTTTATCACGACAGTCACTTCGATGTCTTTCCTTACCTATTCAGAAGTATTTCTAAGTTGTAAAAAGCACTAGTAGGTATTTTCTGACTTCTGAGAAGAGCTCATTATGCCCTGGGCTTCTCATGTTCTCCGAAAAAGACATAAACCAAGTCTGAGGGTGCTGAGGCGCTGGCACAGGTATCCAGGGAAGCTGTGGCTGCCCCATCCACAGGGGATGACACAGGGGCTTGGAGCAACCTGCTCTAGTGGAAGGTGTCCCTGACATGGCAGGGGCTGGAACTGGAGGAGCTTTAAGGGCGCTTCCAACACAAACCATTTGATGGTTCTATGAAACTTAAATATAAATAAATAAATAAAGGGGCCCTTAAACTTCTCTGTGGAAGCTTCCCTGTGCAGATTATGCAAAAGCCATCGAGAATGACTTCAGGTTGGTCCTGCTGTGGTGCCAGGGGGACCTCCCCCACTCCCAGGGCCAGATCTCTCTCTTTCTGTGATTCTGTTGTACCCAGAAAGTCAGAGGGTCCCGCTGTGTATTTGGGTGTTTCTATTTCATTGGCAAAAGGGAGAACTTGGAATTTCATCATCCTGATAATACGAATGCGTTGGTTTATAGCCATTGCAATGCAAGGACATCAGCAGCTGCTGTGACACTGTGTTGTTACCTTCATCACCTCATGTTATCCAAAGCACACTTCTACTGGTTATGATAGCAAAAAAGCTGTTTAACCATTACCAATTGGTTCACTTTGTCCTTTTTAAGATCAGTGTTTTGGCCAGAATGTCTCTTAGTTCAGTCACTTGTCACTTGGCTTCCTGAAAGTAAGACAAATCCGTAAGTGACGTGTTGGTGAAGGTCTGACCAAGCTGTGCTGTGGTTGAACCGTTTATCAAGGGAAGGGACAGGTATGATTGAATTCTGTGTCACAGCACCACACATGGGAAACAAATATTCTGCAAGGAATCTATTGCTGAGCAAACTGAAAGATTGTTAAGATATTAAAGGCTTGTTAGTGTGTTCTGACAGCAAAGCTCTGGAGCAGTGAGCGTAAAAGGAAAGAGCAAAAATTCGTAATGGCCAATTTGGGATTTAGATTTGTGGTTCTGGTCACTCTATGCTTTCTCTGTAAGGGCACTCACTCCTCCTGCTGGATGTGGTGAGGAAACTTCTTCTTGTACCTGTGTGTCTTCACTGCCTCCTTTGAGAGCTACCCCGGCTGCAGAAACGTGCTCAGGGAGTTTATCAAGTTACCTTTGGTCTGGTTTTTATCAAATACCGGTCTCCTTCGGGTGTTTGACTGGGCTTTGCTGAAGGGGGCTGAACCTACAGTGTTTGGGTCTGACATGCTCATCTGCTGCTGCACTAAAGAGGGTTTATCTGCCCAGGGCTGGGATCTGAGGTGGACACCTCGTGCAGCTCAGGACAAAGGCAAACACACACAGTAGGTATGAAGATCAGATGAGGTTAATAATCTGTTAATGCTTTTTGGCTTTGCTTATCTTCTTCCAGGTCAATAAAAGCATAATAGAAAAAAATAAACCAATGCTAGGCATATTGTTAAAAATAGAAGTTACTTTCAAACAGAGCAGTTGTGAGCATAAACAAATAGCAATTTACTCCCAATAATGTTGGTTTCGTTCCTACCAACCGACACCGTTTCTTTAAAAGCTTAGCAAATGAAATTTTAAAAGCAAAATGAAGTCGAACACTTTCCTCCCTTCAGCAGCAAAGATATGTTTAATAGCTCCAAATGAATCTGTCAGTTATGGTGAATTTTACCAATGCTTTATTCCTAAAGCACTGAGATCCCCGATAATTAATAAGCTTTGTAAAGCAAACACAGGTCAACATGGGCATGATAAATGGAGCTATTATTGTACATAGGGAAACAATTAATTTGTTGCTCCTTATGGTCTGATGTCCATTAACATGCCCTA
Source organism: Nestor notabilis (assembly GCF_000696875.1). Classification (NCBI taxonomy): domain Eukaryota; kingdom Metazoa; phylum Chordata; class Aves; order Psittaciformes; family Psittacidae; genus Nestor; species Nestor notabilis. Next base: position 13,543 of record NW_009937347.1, read on the forward strand.
CTAATAATGCACAGCAGACAAGCTGTACTGCAGCGTGCGCAGGGTCTAGGTGATGTACAGAGCATTCTACTCATCTGGTCAGGCGCTGACTGAAGGCAGTGCTTGTCTGTGTCTCCAGCTGGCGGGTGATGAGTCCTCCCTCTGACCGGCCGGGGTAGGGAGCTGTCGGCAGTGTTCTTCACAAGGAGCCACGTCCGCTTACTGCCAGCACTGGGAAACACAGTGCAGGAGAACAGCTCGGGCTTACTCAGTCCTCCTACCACCTTACTGCGTTTGAATACATGTTAGTTCACGTGGCTGTAGAATATGTGCAGGAGCGTGGAGTTAGCACTTGAGTCTGAATTCTGTTCTGGTGCTGCGTAACAGGGGCAACGCTTTTGGATGTCAGTGCATGTACTACATGAAATTGTCAGCAGTGCTCATCCTGCTGGGGGTGAGAATAAGGTTACTTCATCCTTCCCAACTTCATTCTAAAAAACCTCTGAAGAATGTCTGAGTTTTCTCTTTAAAGTCTCTTGGAGAGCAGTAATCTCTGGCTAACACATGCTTATCACAGCCGATGGCAGCAGCCAAGGCTTCGTGCTTGTCACTAACAGGAGAAGAGGAAGAATAAAGCTGCGCTTGGAAACACCGGGGGAATCCCAAGCAGCAGCATCTTCTTCCACTGATTTGCTTCTGATCATGTTGTTCAGAGATCACAGTTGGGTTCTGGTTTGATGCAGTAGCTTCAGAATTGAAAGTTTTCATAATTACCAGAGCAAAATGTAGCGAGCTCACAGTAACAGTCTGTGTGTTTCCTGGTTAAAAACCACCCGAACCAATGAAACCCACTGGGTGTCGTCTCCCCCTTCCAAACATGGTCGTCTTAGTTTTGAATCTGTCAGGAGAAAGCTAATTTTAATTAAAGCAAATGGAAGTGAGGACTTTAATTTGACCTCTGCCATGCAGCAGTTCCTATCCCTGCAGAGGCAGCGGTGAAGTGCCAAGCCTTCGGTGTGTGCCTCCATCAGCGTCCTTCATTGCCATTGCAAAGTTCTCCTTGTGCTACAGGAAATGCATTTAATTTAAAAACTTAAACTTCTGTTTAAAGTTGAGTTATTCCTTTTTAGTCTTTGTTGTGAAGATCTGTGAGCAGTCTTTGGTTACCTCTCAGGGTTCCCCTCTCTTTTGATGGTTCATCTAAGGAAGTCTGTGATGTGATAGATTTTCTGATTTAATACTTGAGACACAGTGGATGTTTTAATTGTCTTCAGATACATTTTTCTTGTGAGTCTGTGGCAATCTGCAGTCTGCTTTTTAGAAACATTGATTGATGAATTCTGCTGTAATTTAAACTAAAAGTTAATAAGACAGGCCTACACGGATCTGATGCAGGTTATTAGACCTGTAAGGCACTTTAATACATGCCATTTATTATTCAAAGAAGCACAAGCCAAAAATGTTTCATGCGCACTAATAAAAATTCAATATAATTATTTCAGAGAACTTCAGGAAATGTGGATGGGCAGATCAACTGAATTCATTAAAACCATGTCCAGTGACAGGAATGCTGAGTGACCCTCCTGGGGGTCCTCTTGGTACCTCCTTCAGCAGGGTTCTGTTGCTGCCTGAGCCTCCCCTGCAGGGAACTTTCCACTGTTCCTCCTTGTTGAACTAAATCTAGGGCATGGGGTGTTTCACTCTTGCTATCTGCTTCAAAATATCAAATATTGATGGCTCCGCCCAGTGTTTTGCCTTAGTTGCTGTGGTTTTCTGTGTCCTGGAGATCGAATAGCGGTAGCTCAGCTACTTTTTCAGCTAGTGGGACTTGAAATACAAACTGAATCCTCTGGCTGTCTCGTAAAGTTTCAGGGTTTCTATTATTAAAATCTTTCTCTGAAATAATAAATGACTACAGGCTGTCACGGCAGGGGCTAGAAAGGCCAGTGAGCAGAATGGGCTGAGATTTCATCTGAGCATAGTTGAGTTTTATAGATCTATTTATGAGATCCGATACTGTAATGATGTAATTTTACTTGTCTAATAAATGTAGCTGTACAAGCAAAGGATAGCAAACATTTCCATTGTGACCAAAATCCTTTAAACTGCAGCCACTTTGATCTTGGAGCTCATGCTATTTAATAAATGCTGGCTATTCTTCTAACAATCACAATTATTTAAAGGGTTTTCAAAAGGGATAGGGCAAATCAAATAAAACAATTACTGTTGTATCTCATTCTGAAGTTAAGTGTATTTTTTATGTGGGTCTTGTTTAGTGTCTCCTCCCAGTTTTCATCCATTATCACAATAATTGAGTTTGTAGCTGGAATTAAATTTATCAAATTGTGTTATCCTCTTTTGAAATTGGATAGGTATCCTGGCAGTGGGAGCTAGAAGTTAATCTGCTTTGCTAAAGCCTCCAGTGGCACAGCGGCAACAGGATTGAGAAGGCTCAAACATTTTCCTGTCACCCTGGACACGATGTAATTTCTCCTCAATCCCTTGTGCAAATAATGACATTTGAATCGAGCATTAACAGGCTTAATTACTTTAAAATTGTCATTTTAATTTACACTGATATAGTATTGATCATACAAGCAGAGATTAAGCTGTTCACTGGAGCAGATGATGGGGAATTAAACATTAAAGGGTCCTCGTGGGGCTGAGAGGCCGCCCAGAGAGTGCCAGAAGAGGAATGATATTTCTCCATAATGAACTGGCGGCATGCAGGGACATGAATCTTTGGCCTACTGGAAAAAGGGAAATAATGGGGTTTGGGAAGCATTTGCAGGTTATTCATTCGCTGCCATGCACCAATTCTCCAGTGATTCATCCACCTCACCAACATTTATTTATCTAGCAAATTCAGGAGCTCTGACCTTTCTGCTAAGTACATTTAACATAAAACGGAGTGAAAGATTTCACGTGTAACTTCTCACAAATATTAGTTATTGTTTCTTATTTCTGACTAATATTAAACAGTTATTTAATCTGCCATACCTTCTGCGCCCATTTGCACAACTCACGATGATCAAATGGACTTCATAAAAGGATCCAAGTATTGTGGGATTAAATGAGGTCTCCCAAAGTCCTTGACCTCATTTACTTACAGTCGGATTCTCTTCTTTGGTAAACCTGAATTAAAGTTAGTTTGAAGTGGCTGACACAAGTTTACCTGGAAGGTTGTGCAGCTGTAACAGTACAAATGACGAGTACTCCTTGTAAGAGCTCTAACCTAAAAGTGTCACCGCTCTCGTACAGAGTGTGCTTGAGAGCTCCAAGAAGATATATGGAAGAGCTTAAGGCCAAAATTTTCATTTCCGTACTCTGGATTTGTCTAATAATTTCTCTGAGCTGTGCTCAGGCAACAGGTATCGCCTGTGATGATTTGCTGCTTAAAATTCCAAAATCTAACACGGATGCTAAATTACACAAAATCAGCGGTATATTTTCATATATAGCAGCTAAAGGTTGGTTTTTTCCTGTAAGCTTGTTTTCCTTTCTGCCTCACAGGTTAGTTTTATCAGGGCTATCTATAAAGAGCAGCGTAACAAAGCCAGGTACCAGATGAGCCAGAGTGCTCAGCCATGACGGTGTGAAATAGAGCATCTCCTCTGGAAACTGTCCTTTTCCCATTTAGGAGCAGGTAGGGCCAGATCCCAGCCCACTGACTCCAGGCCTTAAATTCCAGCCTGTTGGTAAATGTTCCCGAGGAAATCCATCGAAGTCCATGGCATCTGTGGGTTTATTGGTGTAACTTCTTTAGGATGTCATTTCTCCTGCATGTAACAAAGAAAGAGGCTGCTCTTTAACAGTGAGGAGAATGGTGCAACATGGGAAGATGGATTTTCTTATTACTTATATTTTTTTCACTTAAAACAGGAAAATGTGTTGAACAAAAATAGAATGTGTTGCAAGGTACAAAAAGGCATGGCTTTAGGTTCTGAAATACAGAGCAATGATTTCTGTTTGGTTGTAAGAAAGCTTTCTTTGAAAGATAAGGAAAACTTATGTTTCTTTTTTTATCAGAAAGGCTGTTCTGGTTGGGTTTGTCAGGAAGGTTTTAGGGTTTGGAGGCGTTTAATTACAGACATAGGCACCTACTTGTTTGCTCTCGTGTCCCTGTGAGTTTACCTGATGAACTGGGTTCTGTTTAAAAATGTTTCCATTTGTGATGAATTTTTTTTAATTGTCGCAGGTTTCCTGGGCTTTTTCATGTGGTGGGATGTATTTGCGTTTTGCAACCCTGCTCCTGGGCTGCTGTTTGCTTCCAGGTGCCAAAGTAGATGCTGAACACAGGTAAAACCAAGCGGCAAGTGCTGAGGTGCGAGGGAGGCTCCACAGAGGGGAGGCGCGGAGTGGCTGGGGGTGACGCTCTCTGCGAGCAGAAGCAAGGGAAATGGGAAGGAAATGGCAGTGTGTGGCTGAAGAGGAGGATGTGGATGGCAGGGAGAGCAGCCAGGAAACGTGGCGAAGCCTGGCAAGGTCTGTGGTTATCTGGACATAAATGTACATAGAGGGACGGGGTTGACTGATACCGTCCAGCCTGTACAGAAAAGCTGTGGCACATTTTGGTTGCTTTCAGGGTATTTTGTATTTCCAGTACTTCACCTGCATGGAGTAACATGAACGTGATACTCTAAGAGGAGTGAAATGCACTGAATCATATTCTCAGCTGTATATATTTGATCACAAGTACTTCTGTCATGTACAGCATACACATGGTGTGACACACCAGGTTTACGGGGTCTGTGTTATCTTACACAAACTTAAGAACTGAGACCAAGTTACAGTATGGGCAATACCTGCTGCGTTTCAGACACATCTGGGGGATGTGTAGTGTTTTCCCAGGTTCTAGTTAATGTCCTCATTTTCCTGGGGCTCTGGGAGCAGTGTTGTGTCCCCTCTCCTTTTCCCAGCTGTACTCTGCATGGTCAGTTTTGTGCATCTGTGTGTGCCTGTTGTCTTTGGCTCTGTTACATGGGGTGTCTGCAATCAGAAAGACAGGAGCATTAATGCTGGTTTTTACATGATAGTGCTGTAATTTGGTCTTTCTGAATGAACAGGGGTTTGGGTTTAAAATGGAATTCTTACAGGATAGTATTTCTCTTGGGACAGATGCTGTATGTACATGACATTGCATGTTCTGGGCAGAGATAGCCCAGACACATATTAGCGTTTGCAGGACACTGCCCTGGGTTCATCCTCTCCCCAGTGAAGCTCCCACCATCACGTCCCTGTACTGACCATCCCAGGCCATGCTGACCCTCTGCACTTCCAGGGTGGGGGGAGTCCACCCCTCTTCTCATGCACCTTCTGAAGGAACAGGCATGGAGGTGAACCTGCGAGGAGCCCGCCGGGAGCATGGCTCCACGTCCCTCGCATTGGCTGTACTTCTCTATAGGTTGGCCCCACACCTCTGGGGCAGGCTCCCTGTCTTGGGTTGGCTCCACATCTCTATAGGTTGGCTCTAGTGTCTGCAGATTGGCTCCACATCTCTGCAGGTTGGCCCTATGTGTCTGTAGGTTGGCTCCACGCCTCTCGCGTTGGCTCCATGTCTCTTGGCTGACTCTGTGTTCTCTGCATCACTGGCCATGCACGTTGTTCAGCCCAGGTTGCGCTGTAGGTGGGTTGTGTGCTTTGGTTATGAGAAGGTAGCAGTCTATCTCCAGTTCCTCAGTAGGCTAATGGATCATTGCAGACACTGATATAGACATCTGACATATAATTAAATGGCCAGAATGCTCTATTTGTCTAAACAAGACAAAGCATGGAATGGGTTCATTTGACTTGAAACGCGTAATTAGCATAACCCTTCTGGATGCTTGTTTTATCATTTGCAATATAGTAAAAGATTGATTATCGTACTGTACCTTCTGAATTTCATTAATAGAATTGTTTTGTCCGCTTGATTAATATGTTGCCTCAACCTCAGAATAATCAGATTAAACTAGGTTGCCTTGTTCCTTTTGACTCGGAACATTCTTATTTCCATACACTAACTTTTCACTAGGCCCCATGTAAATTGGCCTCCGGTGCATTTTGTCACCTCTGCTGCATTTCCACACGTAGCTGCTCTTGGACCTCTCCTGGTGGTGTAGAGGTGTTGCTGTTTGCATGTATTCTGAGCTAATTAGTTGCTGTCTTCTAAGTTTAAGTAGTAGGGGATGAAGTAAGGTGTTTGCACTGCAGGTCTTGTGACAGCTCCAGCATCTGGTATCCATCCATGTCAAAGCCTTCCAGATACTCTGGGTATCATTTCACATCATGGATCCCTAGTTTTGAATATGTGAGCCATAAGTCATTACAGGTTTGGTTTAATTGCTGTTTTATCTTCGAAAAAAAGCCCCCAAATTACACAAAAGATGAACACTTACGTGTTTGTGGTCCATCAGTTGTCAGCTGCACTCATAAGTGGCATCCCAACAGCTAAAGAGGTTTTGTTGCACTGAGACCAACTGACTCTATTTAAAGGGATGTTTCTTTTCATTGAGCACATGTAGGAGTAAAATCTGTTTAGCAAATCATCGAGTCCAGCAGAACTGAACCAGGACTGGGACAGTCGCTGTGCAGAGGAAAGGCTGGGCCCTGATGAGCAGTGTGCCTTGTCACTGGTGTGCAGAGGAGCTGCGTTTCCTGAGCTGGCCAGGAGGACACAGGCTCTTCCTCTGGGGAGGGGCTCTCAGCATTCTGTTTGTGAAAGCTGGTTTCAGTTCTGAGGCTCATACGTGCAGATTTCACTTGAAGCTGTCATCATCTGTGTGAAGTGATAGAAGCTCTCCAGTGTCAAGGCTGTGTTGTTTGCTTGCCTTCCATTTTCTCAAGAAAGGAGCATTTGTGGCTTGATTGGGGAAATTTAGACTTGGTAAAAAATAACTAAGGCCATAGAAACCAGTAAGAGTGTCAGGTATGTCCTGTTCCTGTGGCTGAGAAGCCAGCAGTAAATGGGGGGGGGACACAGTCGCCTGCAAGTTCCTGCCTTCCCTAGAGCCCCTGAAGATGTGAGATGCTGAACTGCAGAGCCTGGACACGCCGCAGGGTCTGAGCCCTGGGAAACCATAAAAGTAACAGCTTGAACTTTCTAGTAATTCTGCCCGTGCAGATGAAACTTGGAGCTCTCAGCTGCGTTCAAGGGGTTTTGTGGAGTCTGCGGGATGGGTGAGGGTGAGGTCTGCTGTGGCAGTAACAAATTGTTGTTACACGTCAAGACTCTTCTCCGTGCCATGTACAAGGCAGATTTTTGTGTTAAATGTCTCCTTTGGCATTCTGATAAAAGGTGAATGTCAGAAGACAAGCTTCCAAAAAGGTGCTCTGAAGTCTCCATGAGCCTTTCCTCATGCCTCACTCCCAGAGGGGGGGCTGCTTTGTCCCTGTTACGGCAATTCTGAGATTGGCAAGACCATGGTCACTGGTGCTGCTCTCGGGGCGGATGTTGTTTGTCTTTTGCTTCTTCTGAAGTCACACATTCATGAACAGCACTCATACAACTAGCACTGGGAAACTCTGCTCTCCAGCGTTCCTTTGGCTTCTGCTCAGATTGTCTTTTCGGTTATTGAGAATTATCACAGAATCCCAACCTGGTTTGTGTTGGAAGGGACCTTAACGCTCCTCCAGCTCCAACCCCTGCCCCGGGCAGGGACACCTTCCACTGGAGCAGGTTGCTCCAAGCCCCTGTGTCCAACCTGGCCTTGAACACTGCCAGGGATGGGGCAGCCACAGCTTCTCTGGGCACCCTGTGCCAGCACCTCAGCACCCGCACAGAGAAGAGCTTCTGGCCAAGAGCTCATCTCAGTCCCCCCTCTGGCAGGTTCAAGCCATTCCCCTTGTCCTGTCCCTACAGGCCCTTGTAAAATGCCTGTTATACTACATATAGAGTTTATACGTATACACACGTGCGTGCATAAGTAGATGTGAAACATACATGAGCGTTCAGAATTTCTTAACTACAAAACATGAATGAAGCATAATCTTATGTTCCAGGATGAAGATTTAAGTTTCTGTCTACCTGGGTCAGTGTTGGAGGTTACTAAGTGTCTGAGTCATTGAACTTCAAGACTGCATTCATCACAGCTTCCTAGGCTAATAGAAATTCCTTCCCATTAAGTCAATAAGCGTGGTTACATCAGACAGCAGTTCTGCCTAGAAACGAAGATTAATGTCCATCATAAAAGTGACATGAAGAGACAACTTGTTTGATTTATACAGACTATTTTTGTCTTCTCAGTTTTAAAATAAAATTCAAGTTATTACTTCTGTCAATATGGAGCTTTTCTTTCTCACTTCCACTGTTACTGAAACATTCTACTCAAATGGTGGATTCTTTTTAATTCCAGTATGAGCGTGTAGGATGGCAATCCCTACCTCCAGGGCACTGATGCTACAGCTGCTGGTATCCTTCACTTCTTTGAAGCAGCTTTGGTCAGTTGGTTTATTGTTTGGTTGTTTGTTGGGTTTTCAGGCTCTTTGATTCATCTGTTGCTGTTTGGACTTTGGTGTCTGTTGATTTGTTTTCAAACTCAGATGTAAACCAGCAGCTCAGTGCGGCTTCTGAGCCTGGCTGACCCCAGAACAGCCCAGCAGATGCCTCCATCATCTGAGCTGCTGGCAAAGGCACCTCCTAGCACTGGTGCCGGGCGGCCCTGGCTGCCACCTCCTGCAGAAGCGGTGGTGGCACTGGGCAGCATCTGCCACACTACCTTCTATGGGATTTCAGGGACTGACAGCACGTCACAGAGCCAAAGCTTTGTTTCTACTGTGGTCTTTTCGTTGTTAATTGATCAACTTCACAAAGGGCCTTACCATGTTACGGTGTTCTTGAAATGCCTACATATGTTTTATTTAGCATTGACTAGCTCAACACTAGAAACTAATGGTAATGTGGTCATGATAGCAAGGCCAGAAATAGGATTTGAGCAAGGCAGTGGTGACAAATAGCAAAGGAACTGATCATAAACTCACTTATAATGTGCTTTCTAGAGACATTTGGGGTTGGTTTTCTTTTTTAGTTCTTGGGATTTTTTTTAAAGTCAGGCATGGGTATTGACATGCTGCCTTTGTGGGGAAAAATCCCAACAGGAGTTAAGAGGGGAAGCCTTTGAGTGCACTTGTGTTGTTTCTAGCACACCATGAATCCATCTGTGGCAGTTCAGTAGCTGAAGGTTCATCTGAGACTTTGAAAGGTAAAGATTAATAGAAATGATGAATTACACTTCTCCAAGCAAGATCTGGCAAACATATTTGTAACATTTTCTTCCTAAGCTGTTTGTGGTGTTTTCTTTGTGAAATGAGCTTTTGCAGCATGTCGGTGGTGTCCTTCCAAGGTCCTCCTACCATGGAGCTGGATCCTTGGCATGCCCAGGGAGCTGGCAGGTTGAGGGACATTCATCCTGCTGCCTTGTTTGTCTTGGTGCTCTCTCCAGTGTAAGTAAATCAGAAGGTGTGAGCCAGCATTTACTTTATTTATCTGCTGTTGGCCTGGTACAGGGGGCGCCTCACAAAATGAATTAGCTGCTTAGGGACAGAACACCAGCGAGTGTCTTCCCTACATTAGCAGAATTGCTGGAATCTTTTATTAGCATGAAGTAATGTCTTTGGGATTTCCATGTTGAGAAGTTGCATGCTGGAGATCAAGCCTTTGCTCGGTCTTTGATTCTCATCATTGGATCTCTGAGACTAGTTGGGTCTCCCAGTTTGGAAACAAGGAGGAAGAGTAGAAGCAGGCTACAGTAAACTTCTTTTTATTCAGACTTTTTAGGATGTCGAGACAACAGAGCTTTAAGGAGTTCTACTGTTTGCTGCCTGCGTGACCGCTGGGTCAGAGGGGGACAGTTTCTGTTATTTTTCTTGGGGAATTCAGTTTGCTCCCTGGCTTTCTTTAAAGAGAAAATGGTTCTTGTCAGTCATCAGAGTGGTGGAACCTGCATTTCTGGTACAAACTTCACACAAGCGTGCGAAATATTTGTTAATTGTAATTAGGCAGGAACATATTCCTTTAAAAATACGATTTAATTGCCTTAAATCATTGCACTGGGTAGGACAGGCACTTGTGCGGCTTTAGATGCAGATGTGGCTAATTTGGGGCGCGCAGGGTATGTCAGCATTTGGTTGAACTTCAAACCTGGGCTCTGCGCTGTGACAGGAATTTGCATCGGTGGCCCCAACAGCGACTTTATTCTGCAAATCCGGGTGCAAGAGACTCCTCACAAATGTACAGAACATGCTCGATACTGGCATTAGAAAGATCAATTAAAGCTTTTCTCTAATTGTCCCCAGACATGGCGAGCTCCAGTTGAGTGGCAGTAGGTAATTTGTAAACTGGTTAGGTTCATTGTTGGCCATCTCTTAGAATTGATTGTGCTTTAATTCACTTACATCTATCATGAGTGTAATGTGATTCCCAATAAAAATTAGAGAATTTTAATTGAAATTGAAAAGTTCTGAAAGGTAGAAATATAAATATCTATTGTGTATGTGCATGCTCCAACTTGCATGGACATTCTGAAGAGATTTTAATAGCAAGGAAGGTTTTCCACATGATTGAATTATCAAGTGACTTGACTGGGTATTTAGATTAAGAGAGTATAATTTGGTTTATTTCATAAAGAAAAGCTTTACATCTTTATGTCCTTATTGATTTGCCAATACTGTTTAATGAGTTTCAGTTCACAAAAGTTACATTAGTTGAAATACATCTTTTGGATTGGTAAGTGCAGCCTTATCTTGGAAATTAGACCACTTGAGGAAAAAGCTGAGCATAGTTTAAAACGAATTATCACAAAGTGATGCTCCTAAATGCACTTGAAGAAATGCAGAATGGCATCAGGCATTCTTTATTTTCTATATAATTGCTGTATATAATTCCAGGAAAATTATTTTCCTTTCAGTATTCCTGATGTTTTCTTATGTTCACTGACCCGACCCTGCGGGATGTGTTTTCAGTTATGCTCTTGTTTTAGTTTGCATACACTGAAACACTGAATTTTTTTTATTTTTTTTATTTTTTTAAGGATTCTTCCTAATTCAATTTTCAGTATTTTAAATGAACTTAGTCAGAGTAAGCTTAAATTATTGTTGCTTTGTTTTAGGTCATTATAGGGTTGGAACCAGATGATCTTTACGGTCCTTTCTAACCCAAACCATTCTGTGATTCTATGATTATACCTCTATGGAATCATTGCAGGAGCTGGTGCAAAGGATGCAAGGGCTCACAGTATCTCATCACATAAATCATCTTGCCCTTCAGTGAAGTTGGGGAATACGGAGTTAGGGCCCTTGTAAGCAATAATAATTTAAAAACTTGTAATACGCATCTTTGTCTCTTGCTGAAATGGTGATGTACAGAGTAAAGACAGTGAAGAGTCCTTGCCCTGAACTGGGTTTAGCTGCTCAGTGTTGGTGAAGTAACACTTCTGATTCTCAACTGCAACTCTGCAGTAACAGCACTGGAGAGAAGAAATAAAAGCTCACAGAGAGACTTTTTTTTCTCTTTTAAGGTGAAATGTGTTGTTTCAAGTCAGTGAAAGTCAGGAGGGATTCTGGTTTCTAAATACAGACAATTCTTATTGTGTATGTGGTTCTGTACATAACTGTGGGATGTACATGGGCACTGAAAGCCTTGCTTGTTTCTGGTGGGTTTAGAGATTTCGGACTTTCTCTGCACAGAGAACATGGGTTAGGGAGGGTGTTAAGAGGAGGGTTCAAGTGATGCCTTTGGCCCAGGTACGGCTGCATCTCGCTCTGCGTTACCGACACCCTGGATTTCTCTTGCATGTGTCCAAGAGCTGCCCGAGTTTCCAGTCCGGTGGCATTGAGTAAGGGTGTAGGTCTTGTACGCTGCAGTCTGGAAGCACGGAGAGGTTTGGCCATGATGGCAGTTGTTTGCAGGGCCCTGGCTGGGTGAACACTGCCGCTGCAGTCCCGCTGTGAGGCACAGCCCCGCGGGAGCCGTGTGTTTGCTCGCACGCTGCAGGGGTTTGATTAATCTGGCTTTGCCTCAGCACCGGCAGCAGCAGCTTCGGGCTGTACGAGTTCACCGCTAACAGGTACTTGATTTGCAGCCACATTACACTTGCGACTGCTTAGGAAATCTGTTGTGCAGGTACCGGGTCTCTGTCCCTAGGCCAAGAGCTCAGAGCAGGATAGCTGAGATTATTAATCCTGTATTGTTACATTTTCCTTCCTCTTCCCATGCAAGAACGAGGATCCGAGGATTTTGGTGTCCTCAAGGTGGATGCCCTTGCAAGAAGCTGTTCTGTCCCTCAAACCCATGTCTCTTTTTAAAGCCGTCTTGTTACACTGCAGTTCATCTTTGTTATGGTAATGTAAAAATTTAACAGGTTTATTAATCCTGCAGAATTTATTATAGTCAAACATGAGATATTATTAAGTTGCTATTGTACAAAGCATTTACCCTCGCTGTTGGAATGACTTGTCCTCTGCATTGGCAGACACAGAAACATTCATTTTGTTTCCTAATTAGGAGAGCTGCAATCAGGAACCATGACAGGGTTCAGCTCCTTGGTGTACAGCATGCCAGGTTCCATAGTGCAGGCTTTATAAAATTCTCTTTAATTCAGGAACAGAATATCATTAACTTTGTAAGTGGATGAATACAATGGACAAGCAATTTAATTAACTTCTAACATTGGATGTTGGACAGGAGACAAAATGAAATTATGCACATATTTCTTATGCAGGCAGTCAACCTTGAAAGGGGCTTGATTGTGATGGGTCAGACAGGGGGACAGCTTTGTCCAATTATTTGATGTTTAGTCCTAGAATATGAAATTTGAAATTTGGTACTTTGTAAATCAATCATCTCTTATTTTGAGGCAGCTACAAAGGTTCTCTGAGATACAAAACAACTGCCACTGACATGCTAAATACAACCTTTTACCACATGGCACTTTCCTATTTGGAGATGACCTGTGTAATACTAAATGAAGTGGGCATTAATGCCTCCTCATCATATTGAATTTACCATCTTGAGCGTCTTATGTAAGAATGTATCAATAAAATACTAAATTGATTCAAAGTTTTTAAAATTAAAGTTATATAGAGTCCAGTGATGATGGCCAAGCGCTCAGCTCTCCAGGCCCCTGCACCACGGAGCACTTTAATTCTACCTTTTGGTTTTTAATGGAAGACAATACGGTAAAACATTAACCCCCAGCAGTGGCTCCCATCTGATCAGGAGCCATCCAAGTTGCATCCCAGCTCCAGTAAGCACTGCCAGAGGCAGATCCTACCTCATCTAACAAGTCATAGAATCCCAGACTGGTTTGTGTTGAAGGGACCTTGAAGGTCCTTCAGTTCCAACCCCTGCCCCGGGCAGGGACACCTTCCACTAGAGCAGGTTGCTCCAAGCCCCTGTGTCCAACCTGGCCTTGAACACTGCCAGGGATGGGGCAGCCACAGCTTCTCTGGGCACCCTGTGCCAGCGCCTCAGCACCCTCACAAGGAAGAGCTTCTGCCCAAGAGCTCATCTCAACCTCCCCTCTGGCAGGTTCAAGCCATTGCCCTTGTCCTGTCCCTCCATCCCTTGTCCAAAGCCCCTCTCCAGGTCTCCTGGAGCCCCTTTAGGCACTGGAGCTGCTCTAAGGTGTCCCCTTCAGGAGCCTTCTCTTCTCCAGCTGCCCCAGCCCAGCTCTCTCAGCCTGGCTCCAGAGCAGAGCTGCTCCAGCCCTCGCAGCAGCTCTGGGGCCTCCTCTGGAGAGTCATTATCTGCTGACCAGAGCAGTGGGCCAGGGTTTGACTGGTGGTGAAGGAGCTACTGATTCATAGGAGCAAAAAGACTGAAAGAAACTGCCCCAGGTTTCTTGCTGGGCTCATGTATGTCAAATCTTTACATCTCCCTTCTGCCCTTGCAGATCGGAGGAATGTTCCCAGAAGGATATTCCATGTATCTGGTCTCTTCATGGTTATCAGGTACCTGTAAATAGATTAAATTCTGTTCAGTCTGGATCTGCTTTGTCCTGTGTCAGTGTTGCTCCTCAGCTTAAATAATTCTTTCTGCTCCCCAGGGCTGCTCCTCACCTGTGGTTTATTTGCAGCTCTCCTTTGCTTTGCTGGGATAGAATCAGCCTCCTTTAGTCACTCCTTGTATGACAGGATCTTATTCTCTAATCCTGGTGGCCTTTTTTCAGTGTGGCCAAACCTTCCATGTAGGTGATGGGAATTGGTGATGTGGTTCCCGATTGCGCACCACCATCACGCCCTGCAGCTGCGTTAGCACTGTCCTACCTGCAGCTGGATCTGCTGCCATGAGATCACTTCTGCCCTTTCCACAGCTGCTTCGTTTTGGTGGTGCGTGTGTGGTGCTCTCATTCCCACAGTGCTGGGAGGACAGAAGTATATGGGAATAAGGAATACATTTCTGGGAGAGGTGAAGTGCTGCTGCGGTCTCTGTTGCTATGGGCTACACTCCTAAAACAATTAGAGAAATAAATGTGAAATAGAATATAGCTTGCTTCCTGAAAACTGGCAGCCTGCACTTTGGTATTATCTTCTGCAGTCTGAGACTCCAGCAGAGCTTCTCAGAGTCCATGAGCTGTTACCAGGATCCACTGGATAAATCTCGATCTTTGTACAATATCTTGAGCTCTGTTTATCAAGAGCTTAAAACTGCCAGGGGAATATTTTTTGCTTTCCATGAGGTCTAAGACTGAAATAACCATTAAGTACTTAAGCATTTAACTGTGTATCTCATCCTAGGTAGGCTTACACTTACCTGTCTGCTGTGCTTACAGATACAACTCAGGTCTTCTTTGTGTCTCTCCCCACAGGAAGAGCAGTGAGTGTTGAGGGCAGGGCCGTGTTCTTGTTGAAGCCATTGGTGGAGTCAGCAGCGAGGTTTTGGCTGTTTGATTACACTCACTTCTTGAAGTCAGGCCCATTAGGAAGTTGCTGGGGCAGGATCCCAAGCATGGCCCTGAATTCCAGTTCTGAATGCTGTATTCAGACAGCCTCGCTCCGTGCTGGTGCAGAGCCAAGCTGTGTGCCTCTTATCCTGATTGGGGCCTCTGGAGTGCTTGTGTAATAGAAATATTAAATAACAGTGTGATTAATGACTTTGTGAGGGTTCTACTTGGAGTTCAGGAATATTGATAAGTGGCCTTTTTCTAACTGCTCGGCATACATACGCTTAACTCATGCTGGCTCCTTGGTCTGTCAGTAATCTGGGGTTTAAGAAAAAGAACCTCTCTGATATTTTTATTAATTGATTTGTAATTAAAATGTTAAATCTTTCTGTGAAATATGTCAGCATCAAAACTGGCACTAAATATCCTTTGTCAATGCAGTAGGTTACATTCTGATTTCTCATTTGCTTCCCAGACATGTTTATACAGAGCTCAGATTTCCGATTTGTTAGTTTTTTCTTTTTTTCTTAAATGAACTAGTGCCAAAGAATCTTTTAAAGTGGAACATGATTTTTCATTGCTATAGTGCAGTAAAGAGATGATAACTAAGAGGTGCATCATGTCAGCTGAAATCACTCAGTTTGTTAGTCTTCAGAACAGGAAAATAAAAGCTCTTGGGATTTTGTTTTTTTTCCCTGAAAATGTGCTATTGATGGTTGCTGCAAGCAGAGACCTCTTTGAGGCATCCTTAAAGACCAGGTCTGCAAACAAGTTATTTGTTATGATGGTCTCTTGATGAAGCCTTTAAATGACTTGGGATTTAGATATCTTGGAATTTTTAAAACAGTGCCTCCAGTCTGTCATGTGGATGGGTCACAACCTTTGTAGAAACCTAAACAGACAAGCCCATTTGAAAATATATAAATCTTGGTATGAGTCTAGAAATGAATAGTACAAGCTATAAAACTGTACATGGGCACTGGTGGGTCAGTTGCTTCCTGAGTTACACTGAATTCTATTATAAAAAAAAGTAAATCACTATTTACTTTAGAATTACTTGGATTTTTTAGTGGTAAATCGATACCGACTGTTCCTCTTGCTAGGTCAGGCGTTGCTGGTCTCATACTTGAAAGAACGGTTCTGAAGAAATAAGAAGGAAAAGAGTGAGTGAGCAGTGCTGGATGTTAGAGGTGTGTGTGATCGACATTGCTGCTCAGCTGCAACATCACAGGAGAGATTGTGGTGTTGAAATCAGTTGAGGATAGTTAGAGAGCACACAGCATGTTCTGACAGCTCCTTCTGGCTGGAAACATGGAAATGTGAGGTTATTCGTTTGGCACAAGGTGGTCAGAAGAGTAACTTCACTGCCCGGCTGCAGCAGCACGGCTGAGAGTCAGCCTGAAATATCAGCTGGTCTGTAGAGCAAACAGATTGCAAGCAAATTAGAAACTTCTAAGTCAAAACCAGCCTGTGGGAATGAATCTAGAAATGCAGAAGTGTCTTTGCAGGTATGGGTCTGATTAACTGTAGTAAAAAATGACCAGTGCTAGGTGCCCTTTTGGTCCCCACCAGCCACACCTGCAGGCTTCTGCTCTCAGAGGTCTGCAGTGGTTCAACAGCGCTGACTTGGCCACTGGAGACACTGCTTGGATAGTAGCAGTTGTGCAAGGAGGTGCTGCAGCTGCCTCTAGAGCACAGGTCTGTTTGTATTGCAGTAGTTAACATTGGGTTAGGTTTTATGGAGTGACAGAGTCTTCAGCACCAATCCTTCAGCACCAATCTTACACCCTCTTCTCAAGCAAACAATTCCATTTGCTTTAATGAGTCTCACGTGTAACTAAGCAGATGCTTTCAACGCAGACCGAGTTACAGTGTGCCGAGTGTTTGTCACTGCTTGGAGCCCATTCACTTTTACACTTTATTAACGGTGTAATTATTCAAATGCTGTTGAAATGAAGCTCATGGCTGTGTTTGAGATAGGAAGCTGCAGGAGCAGTGTGTGCTTGTTTGAACGGCCGGGTTTGGGCTCTGGCTGTCTGCACACCAGGTAGACGAGGCCTGCTCGGGGGAAGCTCAACAGCAGTTTAATCATATGTACTTTAGCTGATAAGTCTAATTCAGGAAATGATAAATTGCCGGACACCTAATTTGTTTGCAGATAAAAAGTGAGTGACTATTTCATAATGAGTTGATCTGTGTACCCAGCCTGGTTTTTTAACCTTGAGTGAATAATAGACATTTAGTGTTAATTTAGCTGTACTGGATCAAGTAGCCTATGAGCATATACCTTAACACAGCTCGTTATGTGTAGTTACTATGTCAGTCACTATTTAGATGTGTTAGAGCTAGTGTGCCCTTGGATCTCGGAGAGTGATGATTGTGCCAGAATTCACTTTTTTGAGGCAAACTAAGGGCGGGTGTTTTCAGGGTGTGTTTCTGAGGTGCCACAGCAGTCCTGGGTAGCCCGTGGCTTGTTTCCTGCTGGGACTGTGGAGCTGTTCTGCTGTCCCTGTGCGCTGAGGCAGTGTGTACCTGCGCACAGCACGGCACTGACCGAGGGGCAGCGGTGCTCCCTCTGCTTTGGCTTCGCTGTGTCCCTGCATGGTCCCCAGGCAGGACCC
>NW_009937348.1:0-4533 GCF_000696875.1 Nestor notabilis
ATATATATATATATATATATATACATGTATGTGTGTATATATATATCTCAGAACCAATTTTAGGGGCTTTGGGGGAGGGATGGCTATTTATTTCTCTGTTGTAAAAGCTGACATATTTTTCTATCAAAGCTCTTTAAAGATGGTGAGTGGGTTAGCACTGGGTGCATTTAATTGCTTGAGCTGAAAATAATGGTGCCTTGTAAATTACTGGGTCCAAGTGCTGTGTTTTTGTTGTTGTTTTTACTCAGTATTTGCATAATCACTTCTTGTCATCACTGCTTTTTGCATTCAAAACCAAACCCCACACCAACATCTAGCCAAACCTCATGGGGAGGAGATGGACCCCAGGTGTGTGCTGATGGACGGGCTCTGCACCCCAGGCCACGGCAGGGAGGACAAGGACACCCGGGAAAGGCACCAGGCAAGTGTTCCACACAGACCAAACTGTCTAATCCTGCTGGAAATGACACTTTTAGTTTGGGAATATGTGGGGAAAAAGACCTAGAAATGTCTTATCGTCAGGGACTGTAGTGATGGGACAATGGATAATGGGTTTAAACTTAAATAGGGGAAGTTCAGGTTAGATATAAGGAAGAAGTTCTTTACTGTGAGGGTGGTGAGGCAGTGGAACAGGTTGCCCAAAGTGGTGAACGCTCCATCCCTGGCAGTGTTCAAGGCCAGGTTGGACAGAGCCTTGGGTGATGTGGCACCCCCATGGCAGGTGGGTTGCAACTAGATGATCTCAAAGTCCTTTCCAACCCAAACCAGTCTTTGATTCTATGTGTTTAGTTTTACCCCTGCTTCCTGTTTGCCTGGAGTTTTAGCAGTGTTCTGAAAGTGTTTTATTTTTTATTTGAAATGTTTTATTTCAAGTTTACCAAAACTTGACAAATTTGTTTAAGGCAGTTACTGGGATAACGCAGAACAACAGAACTTGAACCTCAGCCCAGGCAACGGCCTCTTACAGGCTCCCTCTCTTCTGTTTTAAAAAAATCAAACTCCTTCCTGCGTTAGATTTATCAGAGTAGTCTCAGAAAATCCCAGACTGATTTGGGTTGAAGGGACCTCAAAGCTCATCCAGTTCTAACCCCCTGCCATGGGCAGGGACACCTTCCACTAGAGCAGGTTGCTCCAAGCCCCTGTGTCCAACCTGGCCTTGAACACTGCCAGGGATGGGGCAGCCACAGCTCTTCTGGGCACCCTGTGTCCCACCACCCGCAGTGAAACCTGCTTTATACCCAGAATTACAATTTGGAGCAGGAAATACTGGGGTTTAGTTTTTAAAACCCTACCTAAATACCATAATTTGAGATTTTTCAGTTAAAACAAGAATTCCAGCTTATCTCTAAAGCTGCCTCTGGAATTTTTACACAGGGTGGGGTTTGGGTTTGGCTTAGGGCAAACCAGAGGTGTTCACAACTGCAGCCACAGCCGGTGCTATCCCGGCCCTGTTTCTCTTCCATCCTTACTGCACCCAGCCCATCTGGTCTGCTCTCAGTGCCAAGATAAGGGGCCTTGCCAGATACTCAAGCAAGCTGATATATTAGAACTGTATTTCTTATGAATTCTTTATTGTAGCTCGCAATCCAGCCCCCAAATTCCACCCCATCCACCAGTTCAGGCTGCCAGCATCTTGTGCTGATCTACAGTATCTCATGGTAAAGTCGTGGGTCTGATTCCAGGTGTTTTGTCAGAGAAAGACAGAAAAGAGTGTAGCAACAGATTAGCCTTTTATTGAATTTTCAACCCAAACTCCCGAACGCTCACTCTCAACCAAACAGCTGTAATATTATAAATGAACCTTTATTAAAGACACTTCAATGCCATTTGTTAGACACTTCAATATCTTACATGTTTGTCAATGTACAACATTGTACCAAGTTTTTCTAATAAATAAATAACTTTGTACACAAAAGTAATACTTCCTCTTTCACATTGCCTCTTAGAAGCAGCAAATTCACATATTTAGTGGAAGTCAGAACATTAGGCAGTTAACTTTATGCAGAAACATTACTTTCCAATGTTAATGTGGCAAATATGCTTGGTATCCGCAATGGCGATGACATTTCCACCAGCGAAACGAGCTCAGTGAATCATTCCCATCTTCCCCAATCCCAATCATTCCCAATGTTTGCACCTTGCCAGTGGGCTCCGCAGCGCAGTTTGCCCTCTGGTAAAGGGGAAACGACGCTGGGTTTGTAATTCCCCCAAACATCCCTTTCCTTCGCTTTGAATCAACTTGGCACTCAACATCATCAGCCACCTGCCCCAAAGTGCAAACGTGTCAATAGTCAGGAACTGATACAGACAGGTACCTGGCTGAGTTATGCCTCGCTTCCTCAAGGTCAGGTCCAGCTGGTCCACACTGAAACCACCATCACAGGCAGAGCCCGAAGCGATGGAGCTGAACAGCAAATGAAATGTGTCTGTCCTTACCTACGGTGCTTGTTTTGAGCCACCGACCGAGCAAAGGTGGATTTTCCACCACTTGGCTTCAGTGGAGCTGGCGTTTGAGTTGCTCCTAAGGAAAAAAAGAGTAACAACCCCCCCTAATAAACCTTCCCCCAAAGTAGTCATCACCAGAGTCAGCAACCTTTATGTTAGCAGAACTCAAATTACAAACAACTGGGAGTCCTCCATCCACAGGTACCAACACCAACAGAGAGCAGCCTTTCTATAAGTACACAGCGTCATCGTGAAGTCAGAAGTGACAAAGATCTGTGTGACCAATGTGGGTAGTTCTTTTTCCCCCCATTCATGGACAAACTTAAAAGACCACATAAAAATACTTGGGACGTTGCCATCTAACAGAGCACTTTCAACCATAACTACACAGTTCCCCTTCTAAATGAGTGTGTTTCTGAGCAGCCCAGGGCTGCTACACAAGGCAGCCTAATTCATTCGAAGAGGGTATTTTGACAGAGAGAGTCTGGCTGCGGGTTGGGTTAATGGTGTTCGATGGGAAAATGTAATATTGTGTTGCAGGAAAGAGAAGTATCGGATGAGTTAAGGGTACAGCTGTCAGCTCAGGAGTGTGAGTTTAGCTCTGTTGTCACAACAGCTCTATGGTTTCAAACCCCCTCCAGAACAGATGGATTTTTTTTGGGTGTGAAAATGCATTTTACTGGCACGGGCTCTTCCTTCCAAACAGGGCCAAGCTCCATCATTCCACACACCTTCCAGAGGCAAAGCTGTGTCCAGCTGGGAAGGGAAGTGGCTGCATTAGGGCTGGAGGCACCCAGTGCTGTGACAGTGCACTAGGGGCAGATAACGCCTCTGCTGCGAGGCACTTTGAGCAATGCAGTGGATGTGACCGCCCCACATTTACTCTCTGAGTTACTGGGTTTGTATTGATGCTCTCCACTCACAAATGCCTTTGCCTGCTTGTTTTGGGGCTCTGCACTGTTGCTGAATTATTTAGTGCCTCTTGTGTGGTCTGCTCAAACGTCACAGTTCAAACAATTTCTATGCAGTTTTGGAAAACAAAAATGGAATTGAAGTTCTTCCACCACCAGGACAGGGTCAGGTTGCTCTGTAATTCCTCACTGCACGTTTTTTTCCCTAGAAACTTCATTTGAAACAGTTGAAGATCTCCAACCTGAATGTGTTAAGTGCAATCAATTTCGGAGGGGAAGGAACTATGTGCTAAGTAACCCAATTGATAACGTGATTTAAAGGAACTTCCATTGAAAAGAGGACAATCCCTTTGGAACAGTTCTGCTTTTGCATTTAAGGCACCAGAATTATTTTCTCTCACAAAGTTTAACAGCAACCTGATACTGAAAACAATATTGCCAAAATTGTAAATTTTCACTCAGTTTTCCATGCACTAAAGATTAAAATAGCCTCTGTAAAAGATATATATATATTTTTTTATATATATATATTTATATATGAAAACTCTTATGTACAACTGTATCAAATACTTTTCTCTTTACACAATAATCCCTTGCATTTATGTGCTTCATATGCAAGTCAACTTTTGAACACTTCATACTTCTCAGGGAAGTTTTAAACTATGTACAAACAGATGACGCTCGAACAGGAGTTTGTTCCCCATACAAGCTTGTTTCTCATACCTCAGTTTGCCTCTGACAGGTCATCAGTTCAAGATTTGAGGTAGAAGTAAGTAGCCTCTATACTCTGTGCAAAAGAAATATTAAAAAAGGGAAAAATAATAAACTAGTGTGTGTGTGTTAATCTGCACAAGGCACCTGCCCTCTCAGTCCAGCGCTCTATGGGGTGGCTTCAGCTCGGGTGCGTTGCCGTTGGACAGGAGGGCCTGGTTCACTCCTGCTTCACTCTGCAAATCCAGTAGTGTTGGGGGGATTTCGGGAAGCACGTTCAGTTGCTTTAGTGACCCTCCTGCTGGTGAAGCCCTCACCAAGTTAAGGTTATTGAGCTCTGAAGGCTTTGCTGCTGCTTGTGAAGAGCCTGCGAAACAAGCCAGAGAAGCAGCGTGGTTAGCGGGTGCCAACCCAAACCACTCTATGATTCGTGCCCTTGAGCCAGTGAAAAAGCCCGTGGGAGAAA
>NW_009937348.1:4564-8810 GCF_000696875.1 Nestor notabilis
AAAAAGCCAATGGGAGAAAACAGGGCTCTCCTATAACCCGGATGGAATTACACTGCATCAGGGGGGAAAGAGACATCCCCAAGGGAACACATACCCTGTTTGTCTGCAAGCAGCGGGCTGGTGGTGCTCACAGCTCTTATTCTGTCGTGGTTGCTGGGGTAGAGGGTCCCGTCTGTGTCCACCCTCTTGCCGCTGGCAATCCCGTTGCACGGCTGAGGATGAAGAAGGCTGGTGCCTGCACCCCGCTTCCTACTGCGCTCCTTGCTGCTCAGTGCGTTTGGGCAGGTGCTCTCCAGAGTCTTAAGGCTCTCAGAGTAGTACTCGGCCTCCTTGGGGTAAATGTGGACGTTGGTGCTGTCCGTGCTGCCACTGCAGTCCGTGCACACAACGGGCAGCCCGTAGCCTGGAAGGGAGAGCAGCAACAAACACATCAACCAGCTGGAATCTGTCAGCACTGAGGCACAACTTGCAGAAGGGAAGAAAAGGCAGCTCTGTTTAGGCAGTGGGGGAATCACCGATACAGCCCTTCCTTGGGTTTACACAGGGCTAGAAGTACCTGTGTCTATCAGAACTCCAGCTATAACTAAAGGTAGTAAGGTTGTTACAATAGATAGATTTAGTTGGTTGGGTTTTATTTTACTCCAAAAAAGTTGTGAATTTCTTTAAAATAAATATTTAAATTAAGTTTTATATTTATGTATTTATTTCCTTAATGTATTTATCTCCTTTTCCAGACTTTCCAGTCAGGGTAGAAACAGAAAGTGGAACTTCCCTTGTGCTTCAAAACACAAAGTTACTTTTTTAGTTCTGTGCTGCTGCTTTACACTGTCAACTCATACTGTTAAGTTACGCTGTTGCTGTCAGTGGTATTAACAAACACAGGAACAGAACTCAAAGCAAGAAGGAGTTTCTAAACACTGAAAGTTAATTTCCTCAGTGCACTCGACAACTTTCCATTATTAAACTTTACAGTTTCTCCTGGAGAGAAAACGTGCTTCACGGGCTGTTTCTCTGTGGTTATTACAATACAGCACAGGAACAGAAAACACAGCTACAAATAGAACAGCGCGAGTGTAACACCCAAGGAACTGGCAAAGAGCAGAGGCAGGTGTAGTGCCCAAAATAACCTTTAAGTTTTGCAAATGAAAAGCCAGAGCTGAGCTCTGGAGTTGACAGCTCCTTTAAAGAGCATGAAACATTTTAACACCTTCGGCTTGAAAGTGCTTTTGCATTTTAGGAATAGCTCAACTCAAAATACCGATCGGCCAGCTGCGAGGAATGGCAACTGTGAGCTTTAGTCACCTCTTTCTGACAGTTCCTCTGATTGAAGCTACCCAAGCTCTATCCAGGATCAAAGAGAGCAGGAGAAAGTAAATTTACTGTGCTCACACCTGAGAGCTTTTTCTTCTCTGAAGGGAACAATCTCTTGTCTTAATGCTGTCTGACTGGGAGGGCTTTCTGCTCTGCACCAATATACCCTTTCCAGATTAATGGGGTTTGTACCTGTCTTATCTGAAACAAGCATTCCATCAGCCATCTCTTCGGTTTTCCAAGTGTCTTTATTATAGCCAATACACAGCTTTGGCTGTCGGCAACCTACAGTGGGAGCTTCAACATCTGGACACCTTCCAGCATCGGTCTGACACATACCTGTAACAAACGAACCGTCTTGGCTAAAGATTACAACCATCTGCTCAGTTAAGTGACTTTGTTAGTCTTATTTCTACTGTGAACACTGTGAAAGGGGGGAAAAATAGCAGCAGAGATAATTTTAAGCTAATGTTTAAAAGAACAAATGCTGTACAACCCGAGGAGAATCTTCATTCAGAACACTGAGCTGCTCCTGCCCGACGTGCTGCCTTTAAATACTGTAAAACCCCAACATTTAATTCCTAAGCCTGAAGGCAGGGCCAGGCAACAGTAATGTATTTTCTAGTAGAGCTTAACTAGGAGTAACTCGGTGCCAAAAAGCTAATCCAAAATTAGCAAAAAAATAAGTCCTTAGGGCCCGAGTGAGCAGTTTCTGAAGCAGTCTGCTTGTAGGAACACTGTTATTACCGGGAGAGCATAGCTCTGTGCAGCGAGAGACACATCCTCGTTCTGCACAAACACAGGAGCTGGAGAACTACATTATGAAGATCCCTCAGATAACCCATAACAAGCACAGAAGTCCTGTGTGCTGAGATTTCCACCTCCTCCCACCACGTTCAGGTCTCACAGAAGGAACAAGGAAAGTGGCTCTCACCGTTGCTGTCGATGTGCCCATTGGGCTGTTGGTTATCGACTCTGATGACCGCTTCCTGCCGGTCAGAAAGAGTCCCTTGGGAAGACAAGTAGCTCGGCACGTCAGGAGGCACAATAGTCTCATCTAGAGCAATGGGAGCACAGAAATGTCAGTTCCCACTAAGACTTTTGTTTTCAAAGGCACGTAAAACCACGTTTTCAAAAGGGAATTGGGACCAGATCGGTAACTGTCATTTTCGGTAGATGCAATGGAAACCAAACTGCCTCAAATACTCCATTCCCCTCGGAAGCCCCACTCCTGATTTTCCAAAGCTTAAAAGTGCTGACAAAGCCATTTTGAGTGCTTGCACTTGGCATGGCCAGTGCACAAAATGTACCGTAACAAGCAGTACAAGGTAGGTGGAGGTGGAACTGTCTCTTCAGAACAAGTAAATCCTTCCTTTTCCCCTGAAATTCAGAGTACCTAATGTGACTCAAGTCCTCTGTCTTCCAAAGTCATGAGTAAGACTTCTGGAGAACAGGGCCTTTGATTCCCTTAAGCAGGCAGGTAAGGCTTACCCTGGCTATCCTTGCTTTCCCCATTTTCAATCAGGCAATTTCAGTTTCCCCTGTCACACAAACCCAAGTGAAACTCAATGATGCCAGGCACAAAGCTGTAGATTTTCCAGACTATGGTTCTTCCCTACTTCTGTTCAGAGGCTGCCTAATGTTGAGGGCAGGGGAGTTTATTCTCACTGCAACGCCTATTTCAGCACCGAATTATCCCCTTTGAATTATCCAAAGGAAGCAATAAAATGAGAGGGATACCTCTCATCAGCAGGGCTACAACAGCTCTTCCAGGCAGGATGGAAAAAGGGATTCCAGCTTCAAAGTCTTATTTTTCAAGTTTTGAGTACAAAGTCTTTGAAAATACAGATTCCCAAGAAGTAAGACAGGTTCCCAAAATCATGGACATAATCCAGGCTGTCTCAAGAGTTATCACTTATGGTCATGGAAAAATCAAAGTAGCACAGCAATGGCTGAAACTACTGCCAAGTGGAACAGATCTTTCTGAAGAGCAAGCCAAGGGGAGAAACGCAGCTCTGAACATGCTTCAGCAGCAACTGAAAGCTGGTTCCAGCTTCCTGAGCCAAGAGAACCACCGAGATAAGCCAACTGCTTTCCCAATGTGATGGCACAGCTACCTGACCCAGCCTCAGCGGGAAATCAGACAGCACAAAAGGTTAGAGGAAGCCTTAGCAGGAAACTAGAGCTACCTGTGTTGGTGACACTGTATTCTTCACTCTTCTTCCTGGTTTGGTAGATGATGCAGACCCAGACCAGAGACGTCAGCACGATGCTGCACACCACGGCAATGGTGATGATCCCCACCGTGGTGCGGTCCTTCCTACAGCCGAGAGACTGCAGGATGCTCACGTGGCTGTGAGCACGCTCTGTCCCCAGCGTGTTGGACATCTCACAGGTATACTTCCCAGCATCTTCCAAGACAACGTTCCTCACGATCAGCAGCTGATTGCCAGAGGTGAAGTGATGCCTTTCTGTCACGACCAGGGGCTGGTCGCCTTTCAGCCAGGTAATGCGGGGAGGTGGGCTCCCTGTGGCTTTGCACTGAAGAGCCACAGTCTCACCTACAGACACCACATGGTCTTCCAGTGGATGAATCAAGGATGGTGTCTCTGCAGGAGAATAAACACAGACATTGATTCATGGGGACAGTGTAACAACAGATTTCTTGTAGCAGTATTGAATGTAACTGATGTTCCTGCTAACAAATATACAGCAACACACGTGCAGCCACATGCCCAGCAGCATGGCAGCTGTAAACCACAACACATCTAACAATCACCAGCAAGGCCTTCCCATAACCACTTGGGGTTAGGTAGTTTTCACTAGTTAACTACAACATAAAAGAATGAAACAAGACCAAACTTAAACAGGGGAAGTTCAGCTTAGATATGAGGAAGAAGTTCTTTACTGTGAGGGTGATGAGGCACTGGAACGG
>NW_009937348.1:8884-9265 GCF_000696875.1 Nestor notabilis
GGCCTCCCTGCCCATGGCAGCGGGTTGGAACTGGATGATCTTAAGGTCCTTTCCAACCCAAACCAGTCTGTGATTCAAAGCAGAGCACTGCCTCGTTGTCCCTTTTCTGTATCTGCAACTGCTGAAGAGGTTGAACATCAACCCCTCCCCACTTGTTCTCCTGGAGCACTGACTTACCCAGCACAGTGAGGGTGGCATTGGCAAGCACAGAGCCCGCGGAGTTCTGTGCCGTGCAGCTGTAGACACCCATGTCTTCTATCTTCACGTCCGTGATGAAGAAGACGTCGTCGTCGGGCATGACGTGCATGCGGCGCTCGCGGGCCGCGGGGAAGTCCGTGCCCCCGTCCTTCTGCCAGGCGATCTGCGGCGTGGGGTGGCCTT
>NW_009937349.1:0-258 GCF_000696875.1 Nestor notabilis
CATGCTGGTTCAGGCCCAGAGGGTGCACCCTCTGCAAGGGGCTCCCCAAAGATGCCTCTATATCCCTCATCAGCCAAGGAGCGGCCTGAGCCTGCAGTTAACGACCCTTGCCCGAAGTATGACCCAGGACCTCTCACTACCTGCAGCATCCAAAAGCCTCCCTCCGGGTCCATCGCCCAGCAGCTGCTCCCCAGCCGGCAGGAAAGAGAAGAGCCAGGTCTGACAGCGCAGAGTGTATTCAGCAAGAGGGGAAAACAA
>NW_009937349.1:339-1049 GCF_000696875.1 Nestor notabilis
AGCAGGGGCTGAGCATCACCCAGCACCCTGCCTCTGCCCGGCACATCCCTGGCTCCCGGCTGCACAGGGACCCCACAGCATCCCGGTCCCAGCACCATGGGGCTCTGCTGTTCCCCCGGGAAAGTGGCTCTTCCTCCGCAGCGTGGAAGCAAACAAGGATAGATCCCGAAGGAGCAGCAACTGAGACAGGAGCAGGCACAGTGAGACGGAAAGGCGGTGTGTCCCCTCCGGGTTTGCTTTGGTAGGAGGCGGTAGGAGCCGGCAGGACAGAGGGGCTGCGGGTGAGCGGGCAGAGCCAGGCTGTGAGAGCTGGACAGGCAGGAGGCGAGGAAAGGATGGACAGAGCCAGAGATGCGATGCTCCATACAGTTTCCAGGCAAGAGAAGAGAGAAAGTGCCGGTGGCCCCACGGGATGGGCAGGCTCCCGATGGCTCTTTGGAATCCTGTAGGCTTTACACCCCGACCTCTGCCACCTTCCCAGGACCCCTCAGCTCCCATTACACCGGGGGCTTGGCAGTGCCTGTCTCACCCTCTGTCCCGGCCCTGCAACCTCCCAGCTACTTCTGTGTCTTTTTTTCCCCCTTTTTAGTGGTTGGTTCAGCTTTTGGCACGCCCGTGCGCACTGAGGGAGGACTCAGCCAGCGGAGGGAACCCAAAACTCCCGCGTTTTCCTATCCGCCACCATTAATTGTAGTACAAACAAGGTTCCC
>NW_009937349.1:1117-1499 GCF_000696875.1 Nestor notabilis
GGGGTGGTAGCGGGCGGCATGGGGAGGCCAGCAGCACCTCGGCCGGGGCTCCAGGACCAGGGAAGGGGCTTGTGGTGGTTTGGCCAGCGCTGGGCACAGCAGAGGGATGCCAAACAGGGGAAGGAGGCAACGGAGAGGTCGGGCAGGAGGCTTGCTGTGAGTAGGGATAGGCATCGGGAAGAGAGGGTCTGGGTGGAGGCATCTCCTGGGGCATGGACCTTGTCGGTGATTTGGATGGGGAGAGGATGAAGAGTGAAGACTGGAGCTGGTAGGGCTGGTGCTTGGAGATCTCCAGCTCCTTCTGAGAGACCTCATTCTCCATCAGGTTGCCACTGTACAGAGATGCTGGTGGGGGTTTGGAGGACCTGGAGGGACTCCTGGG
>NW_009937349.1:1732-2043 GCF_000696875.1 Nestor notabilis
CGCTGGAGCATCATCAGCCTGTGGGAGGTGCTGTCCGCCCCTGGCCGTGCTGTTGGGGACAAAGTTGGCAGCTTCAGCCCCAAGGGCGAATGGCTCATCCTCAGCACCAGGCTCCCCCTGCTCCTTCTGCTTCTTCCTGCTGTCTGCACTCTGAACCAGGTCCAGCAGAAAGGGGTTGGGACCCAGCTTTGGCTTCTCGACGAAGGTGAACATGGGCTTCTTGCCAGTTCTCCGGGCAGCCGACTGCTCCAGGATCCCTGTTTTGGGCAGGGGGTTCGGCCCACTCGCCCCGCAGCCCATGGGGGGACCTG
>NW_009937350.1:0-10613 GCF_000696875.1 Nestor notabilis
GTAGTTTTACTTGGGGAGCCGCGGGCCCCCCTCCGCCCGTGCCGCCGTTTGTTTGAGCTGTCGCACAAAGGTCGCAGTCGGGAGCAGGTTTGTTGTTTGGGCAGTTCTGCGGTGTCGGTTTAAGTTGGGTTCGTTTCTGTACGCTGCCAAAGGCAGAGCGCTGATGAGGTGAGTTTCTGCGGTTGATGGATTGAAAGCAGGACAAATTCCTTATGCCGTTACAGCGGGAGTAAGAGACTTGCTGAGTTCATCTAATCTGCTATTCCTGCAGCTCAAAATAAGCCTTTTCAATAAAAGGGAGAAAACCGGATCCCGTTCTTGCAGCTTTTGATTGATTAGATCTCCCTTGTGGAAGCCAGCAGGGAGTTGTGCCTGATGAAGACCTGTGATACTGTCCTGAGGTTCGTTACACAACTGGCTGTGGATGTGCAGTACGGGCTCAGTTAGATAACTTTGCATCTGGGTCTGGTTTCTGCTCGTCCAGCTGAAGTACTTCCAAGTCGCATTAGTTTCAGTGCTCCACGTGAAGGAGTCAGCTCCCTCCCCTTGCCATGTCCAGGGGACTGTTTCACCTGCAGGTTTAGGAGTAAACCTGATGGTTAAACAGAGAAACAGGTGATGCCTGTTCTGGTGATTCAAATCTAGGTATGCGCCATGAGTTTTGATGGCAGTGCTAGGTCAAGTCAACTGCTTTTACCCTGAATCTGTTTTGTTCTTTATTGTAGTGTTGCAGCTGAGCCTCTCAAGCCGTAGCCAGGAACCAGGGACCCAGCTGTGATAGGTACAGAGGCATGCATCTAGCCATAGTCTGTCTGCTGAAGAGCAATGCTGTCTGGTGTGATTGCTCAGAAATGTTACAGAAAACAGAGCGTTGCTCCCAGAAAAGCTTGAAGGTTGCAGTTTTCACACATGTGAGCTGACTATTCAGTTATTGCTGTTCCATCTTTCCTGTGTTCCTAAAATACCTGACAGTAGGCAGATTAGGGATTCTAGTCAGTTGTTTGCGGAACTCTTCTTGTTGTTCCAACTGCAAATGTTGCTGTCAAATTGCTTTTTCTTAAGGTGAGAAAGTAAGTAAAATAAAATGGAAACTTTCTTGTACTTCAAACAGCAGCAATACAGGAGCAGACTTGGGGAGGGTGGAACAAACAAAACTCAACGCTTTCTTTGTGCTGTAACTACTTTCAGATGAGAAAACTCCTTTGGGATGGCATTTGTCAAGCTGCTTCTTGGGTCCTTGGAATTTCAGGTTGCAAACATCTGATCGATCTAGCTCTTTGCGTGAGAAAAAGGCACTGTATTGTGGTCTGTGGTGTTCAAAGGCACGTTACTGGAAAGCTTCATGTACCCCATCCTGACTGGGGCAGGTGTATTTGCTATGTTTGGGGCACTTGGATTTGGTTATAGGAGAAGAGGTGGTGTTTCTGAAGTAAGGCATACAAGCATAACTCTGTCAGCTTTGGTACATCAGTACTGGCGTTCCCAGACTGAGACCATGATCCAGTAGGAACACATACCCGTACACTCAGTGTCTGTAGAAAGATGTGTTGGTATAGCTAACCTCGTGGCCAGGTTGGAGTCTTGGATACCTAATGTCCTTAAGGACAAGTCTATGGAAGAGCTCAGGTGTGTGCTGAACAGGTTTCCTGGGCTAGGATGATAGAAAACAAATTGCATATCACTGAAGTTAAAAGTATTCAGGGAAAGCTGTTAATAACATTCCAAAAGAGATTCTTATGTGCATGTGGAGAGCATTTAGATGTCACCTATCACTGATACATCGCAACTGCTGATCTGTCTTGAGAGCTCATAGAGGTGGGACAGGAAAGCATCATGGATGTAGAGACTTAAGTGCCTTGCTGAGTCGCTCTGGAAGTCTGAGAGAGCAAGAAGTGGAAGCCAGATGGAAAAAAGGTCTAGACTGGCAGTTCCACTTGAATTATCTGCCTTGTTTGCTGTGGACTGTTTGAAGTATGCTGTAAAATAAAGATGTTCCCAGGTATTGCATCCACTGGTTGGCTGACAATGCTCAGAGTTTACAAAGTGGTTTTCTATTATATGGCTTTCTATGCCTTTGCATGCACATGGGATTTGGTAGGCATTGGTATTTCATTATGCTTGCGTAGCTTCCCTTTTCCTAGGTTTCCTATTTTAATGTTTTAAAATCATCTGGTAGACTGCATGCAAAACCAACCCTCTGATAATGGAATGCTAGGGTGGGGAGTTTGAAAGTGAGCTAGCCAGCAGTCAGCATTATGTTCCCGGTGCAGCCATTAGTCAGCAGCACTTCACAGACATATCCAAACTAGAATTTAATATCTGCCGTAGTGTACATCATCAGAAAGGTGATCTTAAGCAAGCAGGAAGTTCTAACTTGAGGACAGAGAATACATGTGTCCAGAGAGCTGTGCTGAGGTTGCTGTGCTAATGGTAACTTTGGGCTTTAAGTGTTTGTGACTTAAAGTTTATGTCTATTTTTGCACTTAAAAACTGCAGCATACAATCTTTAAGAGTGGCCGAATAATGTTAGCTTCTTGCACGATGTCTGACAGCAAAACCTCAGCTGCTCTGAGGAGCTCTGCTTTTCCCTGTGCTTGGAACTGAAGTGTCCTTTGCTGGTTCAGTTGCAGATGTTCACTCTTGGCAGTGCAAAGCATTTATTCTGTGAAAACTCAGGTCTGAATAGCTGCAGACCCTAATGTTGTCTCCTGCTGATCAGTCAAATGTAATTTCCATGTGTTTGCTGCAAATCAACAGAAAGAAGTTGTGTTCGTTTGTTTCTGCTTTACCTTTTCGTGCTGCAAACACTACACAGCTGTGAAGTTGCCTTCTAGTTCTGGTTTAGGAACATATTCTTCTTCAAGGTGGTGTGCATGTCCCTAAAGAGCCCTGATTCTCAAAGAAAAGTAGGCTTGAGAGTGGCATTTGTGCCCCAGAAAAAGCTATGCAGAGGTAAGGGGGGTGATGTGCATGCTTAAAAATGAATGTGTGAACAAGCTGGAGTGTTTTGCTGAATCACACCTCTGAGCATGCAAAAATACTGTACCTACAAAGGCTGAGTACAGCAATTGTAGTTCAGTGCAGGTGTTTGGAGACCATCAGAACTGCAAAGATGAATTAGGAGTGGGATTGTATCAGGCAAGAATGGGAATGTAAGACTGCAAGTGGCTTAATTCAAGTTTTGCTGGGAAATCTTACCAGGGCTTCTCCCTTTCTCCCTGGTACCTGTCAAGTACTTGGTGAAGACTGATGCAGTAAAAGACCAAATTCCCATTGATTTCCTTAAGAAAATGACTATACAAAGGGTGCAGTCCAAGTAAACGGCCTTGGGAGTTCCACCAGCGCCCTGCAGAAACTGTGGCATTTGTCTGATACTAACATTTGGTGGCATCCTGGTCTGATTTTTGATACCGATTTGGTAAGCATCACTAGCGGTAGATGCGGCAGCCCCGGTACCGGACTCTCTACCGAGTTCATCCACCCGAGACACCTTCCCCTTTCCGCCAGGGGGCGCCCAAGGACCGGCGGAGCCCAGCGGCTCTCCGAGGGCCGGGCGCGCTCTTCTCCCCCTGTTCTTCCCGTGGGAATTCCGGCTGGCATTCGGAGCGGAGACATCAGTCCCGATTTACCCGATCCCTTCCTCGGGTAAACTACATCCTCCCCTGTTCACAGTGAGGAGCTCACTGGCAGTAGCGAGGTGAAGAGCGAGTCAGTGCTCAAAGCACTGCGCTGTAACGCCATCCTGGTGACACACTTCAGAGTTGCTCTCAGGGGAGATGTGCTGCACATCCCAGCAGCCTGGTGTTGCAGGGCCCTGAGGAGAGGGTGTCCGAGCACCCCAGCTGGTTCCCCTGCGTTGGTGGGAGAGCTGCTGGATGGGGGGGGGTCGTGGGGCACGGAGGGTGTTGCTTTGGCGGAAGTCCTTCCACAACAAAGTCCTTTCATTGTGCATCTGGTTATATACAGGCGCTTGTCTGGCCAGGAGGAGTTTTCTCTCCTGACTTAAATCATTGCCCCACCACCACTGACATCTTTGACATGTCCCATCCCTGGCAGTGTTCAAGGTCAGGTTGGACACAGGGGACTGGAGCAACCTGCTCTAGTGTGAGGTGTCCCTGCCCATGGCAGGGGGTTGGAACTGGATGAACTTTAAGGTCCTTTCCGACCCAAACCAGACTGTTGCACTAAGAATGAGCCCAGTGAAGCTGGAAATGAAATGGCTGACAGCTTCTTTGGTAACCTGACTGAAATGAGTGCAAGAAGCACCTCAGGATGGGTGCTAAGAGGATCTTTGACTAGACTAACCTTTTATGGTGATTCCTGGCTCTAGCTTCCCATGTTACTTTGATTCCTCATTTATTTTCAATAGATGCATGATTGACACGGCGGGGGGTGGAGTATCTATGACATTTAATTTGCTACTGAGTGTTATCAATGGATCTGTAAGTGGCTGTTATGGAGGGTTGGGGTAGTAAGGAATAAGATTCTCTTCAGTTGAGCAATGGGAAAATGGGAAGCAGATTGGCCCAAAGCAGGAAAAGATTTCTTGGTGGCAAGGATTGTGAGCTGTGGAGCTGCTCTTGCATAGCAGCTGTGCCGTTAATCCATGCTTTCCTAACCTACTGCCTGCTGTAATTTCCTCCAGTGAATGATGTACTGTAAACTGATTACTAAATGTGACATGGGTTGCCAGTCGTCAGGCAGCAAGACCCACAGACAGACATTCTCTGTATGTCTGGAGAGGGCAAGACCCCTTCTCACAGGTTGCAAAAGCCAGTCATTTGGCTCTGGGGTGCAGGTTGGACATGGGTGGTGGTTGGGATTAATTTCCAACTCTTTTTTGATTGTCTGTTTACCCAAGAGAGTTTCTTCTCTTGCATTATGTTGTCTAGAGCTTTCAGGCAAGGTTGTCTTCTGGAATGCTTGTTATGGTGGCTCAGCATAATGTGAAGGACTAGGATGTTAGTTGCTACCCAGAAGGATTCTACTGATAAGCAGCTGGGTATTCTGAGACGTGTAGAATTGGCTTGTTGAATTAAATAATAGCTTGTGAAATGTCCGCAGTAAGACAATATCTGTCCAGTTGCATGAATGTGCGGCTGAAAAGTGACTGGCACTTTGATGTCAACGTCAGTAAAATCCTTGGAATTGTGGACAAATGGCTAACACACAGCTAACAGTGTGCTCAGGAATGTAGACAGCTGGTTCTTGTTTGGGTTAATGCTCACTGCTGCTGCTGTTACTACTGCATTTGTGAGTTGAGGGAGTTGTGCTTCATTTGTATACTCTGAGGGGAAATGTTGCCTTAGTATATCATGTGTTGGTAACAGATAAAAGCAGATGCTTTCACTTGGCTGTTAATTTATGGAGAAAGTTTTATGGGATCCTTAAGGTTCACTAAGAAAGATTGAAAATGACTTCAAGATCTTGCCAGATGTTTGGCCTCATGCACTCATCTTTGCATAGAAATGAGGAAGAAAAAAAAAACAAAACCAGAAACAAAATTATTTATAGAATCATAGAATGGTTTGGTTTGGAAAGGACCTTAAGATCATCCAGTTCCAACCCCCTGCCATGGGCAAGGACACCTCACACTAGACCATGTCGCCCAAGGCTTTGTCCAGCCTGGCCTTGAACACTGCCAGGGATGGGGCATTCACCACTTCTCTGGGCACCCTTTGCCAGCGCCTCAGCACCCTTACAGGGAAGAACTTCTGCCTTAGATCCAACCTGAACTTCCCCTGTTTCAGTCTGAACCCATCACCCCTTGTCCTGTCACTACAATCCCTGATGAAGAGTCCCTCTCCAGCATCCTTGTAGCTACCTTCAGACACTGAAAGCTGCTCTGAGGTCTCCACGCAGCTTCTCTTCTCCAGGCTGAACAGCCCCAATGCCCTCTCAGCCTTTTCTCTTATGTGAGGTGCTCCAGTTCCTTCTTCATCCTTGTGGCTCTTTCAATGGATTCTCTCTGTTATGTCCAGTATGCCCAAAGAAGTAGTGAATGCCCCATCCCTCGCAGTGTTCAAGGCCAGGCTGGACAAAGCCTTGGGCGACATGGTCTAGTGTGAGGTGTCCTTGCCCATGGCAGGGGGTTGGAACTGGATGATCTTAGGTTCCTTTCCAACCCAAACCATTCTGTGATTCTATGATCTTAATGTCTAGCTGCAAATTCACAGTTCTTATCCATCATGGCTATAGCCTACGTATTGTCACACAGCTTTCTCGTAAGCTGGCAGCTTCCTTAGAAGTTTCTTCCAAGGTTACTCAGTTCTGCTGCGTCAGAACTAGGCTTTGGATCACAGACAGCTGAACCCCTACGAGGAGGATTCACACAAAACTGAGGTGTGAAATCAGTATGGGCTATGCTGTGCCAATTCCCTTAGGAGGACACGCAGTGAACAGTAACTGCAAGGTTATTTGAACTGCTTTCAAAATAACTGGATGCCTGCAGGAGAAGCCTTGTAACTTCAGCTTCCTCTGCTCTGGGCTTTTACCCATCACTGTGGTTTTGTATATATTTCTGGCACTAATGTGGTTTGTAATTGACTCTTTGCCTGGTCTTACACAGTGACAAGTGGTGCTGATATGGGTTGCCTATGGTGAGGGAAACTCTTTTGGGTTTGGGTTTTTTTTTTTTCTGTTGTTGTTTTGGTTTGGTTTTTTTTTGGTGTCAGGGGAGGTTTACGTTAAATATTAGGAAAAAAATTTTCACCAAAGGGGTTGTCAAACTGGGACAGGCTGCCCAGGGGAGTGGTTGAGTGTGGAGGTATTTAAAAGACCCATAGATGTGGTGCTTAGGGACATGGTTTAGTGGTGGATTTGGTAGTGTTATGTTTAAGATCTTAAAGGTTTTTTCCAACCTAAATGATTATTCTATGATTTAGAAAACCCCGAACCACAAAAACCATCTAAAGAAATAGAGGAAGGTGAAGCTCAAGATGTTGAGATGAGTTGTAAAGGAGCAAGTGAGGGTGAGAATCAGCACACTGTTATATGCTGTATGATATATTTAGGAATGGGTGGTAAAGTAGGTAGAACCAGAGGGAAGGTAAAAAATAAGTACAGGTTTTATAAAAGAGGAGAAGATACTTTTGGTATTTCCTGAGGGTTAGAAGGTGTCATGGTTCAAGCCCAGCCGGCAACTTGGAACCACGCAGCCGCTCGCTCACCTGCCCCCGCTTCCTTCCTCCCCCCCGCTCCTGGAGGGATGGGGAGGAGAATCGGAGGAATGTAACTCCCACGGGTTGAGATAACAGCACTCCAGTAACTAAGGTATAATACAAACCACTACTGATACCAATAATAATGATAAGAGGAAAAACAAGGGGAGAGGACACAAACCGCTCACCACCCACCGACCGATACCCAGCCCGACCTGAGTACCTCCCCCCAGTTTATATCCTGGGCATGACGTCTGTGGTATGGAATACCCCTTTGGCCAGTTTGGGTCAGGCGTCCTGCCTCTGCTTCCTCCTGGCTTCCCCTCCTCTCTGGCAGAGCATAAGACTGAGAAAAGTCAGAGTAAACATTACTGAGCAACAACTAAAAACATCGGTGTTATCAGCGTTGTTCCCAGACTGAAAGTCAAAACCACAGCACTGCACCAGCTACTAAGAAGGAGAAAAAATGACTGCTGTAGCTGAACCCAGGACAGAAGGATCAAAAGTTACAGGTGGGTTTTAATGACAAAACAGCTACTAAACTCGATGCACAACGTACATTGCCTTCAGTGGTGCTGGAATGATTCCTGTCTTGAATGTCAGCAAGGAAAATAAATCTGATTATTTTTTTTTTTTGTGTTGTATTTCTAAGTTTAACAAATTTGGAACTTCTGTTATCTGCAATGGAAAATGAGGTCAAACACTGGGAAAAACTTCCTCATTGGAACAATAGTGTAAATGGAAAAGATTTTTGAAGAAAGTTTTCAATCATCTGGAAGTTTTAAGAACAGGAAGTCTCTACCATGAGGTTTTGAGATACAGTTAATAGAATCCCAGACTGGTTTGGGTGGGCAAGGACCTTAAGATCATCCAGTCCCAACCCCTGCCATGGGCAGGGACACCTCACACTAGACTATGTCACCCAAGGCTCTGCCCAACCTGGCCTTGGACACTGCCAGGGATGGAGCAAATTCAGTTTTGGGAGCAGTTGTTATTTCAGCAACACCCTTTGTGATTTTATAACATTTTCCAGAAAGTAGACTTTGAAATATATTTGATCCTTTCTACACAGGAGGCAAAGCTGTTTGAAATTCTTGATCTCTATGCAGCACATCAAGGAAGCCAACACGTGTCTGACTTAAAATCATGAGAGTTAACAAATCGTGCAAATAGAGTGGCTTGATTGGTTGGGTTTTTTTCTTTCCTTGCACTAAGATCTCTGACTGTGCAGCAAGTAATGGTTCTGACTTCTAAAGTGGCTATTTATCGGTGCTCTTTGATCTTTTTGCTGTTGCAATTTTAGAAACTTATATTGACAACCAGAAGTGGCCTCTACGACTTGCTGTTGTGTGCAAGTATTGGGGTGACATCTTTGAAAAGTGCCATCCCATCTTTTGCTGCTAGAGAAATATAAAATTTGATGCGAGTGACTTTCCACTCCTTCTTATGGATAGGGACAGAGCCTGTGGTATCTTCATCTAGGAGATGCCACTTAAAGCTTCAGACATTGTAGCATAAGCATTCATCAGGTGTTATCAAAGTGACTGGCGCATCAGTCATCTCCTAACTACTTCTGCAGTAAAATGTAAGTAATTGGATTGTTGTATTTTACACACTGGAGTGGTGGTGTTGGTGTGGGTGTTTTGTTTCATGTGTGGTGTGTTGTGTGGTCTGTTGTTCTGTTTTGGCTGTGGGTTTTTATTTTTGTGAAGCAGTCAGTTGGAGAGCAATTGCTTTTAAATTCAGCAATTGTCTTTACAGGACAATTTCTGCTAGTTTTGTTTTCAAAATCAAGTGAATGGATGACAAGACTGTTCCCTTCCTGAAATCATCATTTGTATCAGAATGTGAGGCAGAGGAATGCTTTTCTTCCATCTATCTGCAATCTTCCTGCTGCAGCAAAACAACAACTTGCAATGCTTCTTGCATTCGGTTGGAATTGTTTCTTACAGCAGTGTTTTTTCCTGGTATTCACCTAATTGTGGGTTGAATTTGCTGCCTAAATAGATGGATTTGCCTTGTTTTGAGCAGTGAGTCTCAGGAGGGTTGACCGGGGGACTTTGTAAAATTAGCTATGCTAGCATGCTATGGAAATAGCTTTGGTTTGAACCAAGGTTTTGCCAGTTTAACAAAGTTTAACTGGTGCTCACAGTAGTTTAACAGTGAAGATGCTTCCTTCTTTAAACAAATCTTTAATTTCTACACCTTGCTACTTGTGATGTTAATGTATTGGTTTCCTGTCCTACTAAGCTATTTGGCCTCCTGTTACTGAAATAAATCTGGTCTTGACACTTTTCTTACATAAATACTACCTACAGAGTATTTAGAAAGTCTAAACCTGGTCTGTACTGAGTGAGTATGAGGTAAAGCATGACTTCTGTAAGTGATGATGATGCCAAATGTGTTCTCTAGGCATTTAGTGTAATAACTGGCAAAAAGGAGATTTTTGCATGACTTCATTACCTTCTTAGATATAATGCTTTTCACTGCGGGCACATAGCTACTATATAATCACTCTCTTTAGTGAGTACCTGGAGTCAATTTACTTATTAGCACTTATGTCTTGGTGGCATTTTATTGTGGAAGCAGTTATGTTTAACAACCCATTTAGCAGCTGAATAATTCTTCCATACTGTTGTGGCCATTTCCCAGTGACCATCCGTGACTTGTCAGGTAGTAATTTTCCCGAAGGGTGCTGCTTGATATCTGTGGCCAGAGGCTAAATTGTAGTTCAACAAAATAGCAAAGAGGGAATGTTGAGGGTCTGATCAGTTTGAAACGGCCCGTTTCTCCTGCAGGGGAGATGGATGCAGCAAGTGACTTGCAGGGTAGCTTCAGTGACAAAGCAAGAGCTGCGCTCAAGCAGTGTTCACCAGTTACCACTGTGGAGGTTGCCAGCAGAATGCATGAGATCTGCCGAAGTGGCAGTGCCCACTGGTTTCTGAAAGATAGAAGCAAAGGGGAGAGCAGCCCTATCATTTGTCATGCAGCTGCTGCCAAGAAGCTTCAGTTGAACACAATCTCTTACTGCTTGTGGTTTCTTTGGCCTAGGGATGATGTAAGTTAGACCACACATGCAGTTTAGCTGAACTGATTCTGATGTGACCTATCCCTGCCTCTGACAGCAAAGAACTTCTGTAGTGTGGATTTTGTGCCTTTTTGTTGGTTTTTGGTTGTTTTTTTATTTAACTGAGTATGGATACTGTAAGCAGGTGGAAACCACCTACTGGAATTGCAGATGGAAAATAAGGTAGCCATTCATGCCACTCGTGTGTTAGGGGAAAAATGCAGCGAAGAGCTTATGAGTAAGTGAAGGCTTGCTGTTAAAGGTTCTTAATAGCCATAGGATTATAGAATCATACAATGTGTTAGGAGGAAAACACAGGAGCTGACCTTTGCAGAAAAGGTCTGCATTACTGTATATATTAACAGCATTTTGTGTATATATATATA
>NW_009937351.1:0-81366 GCF_000696875.1 Nestor notabilis
GGCGTCGGGAGGCTGCCGGACCCCAGAGCTTCTTTATCAGGGGCGCGCCTTCTTTTCCTGCTCCCTCCGCTGCCTGGTTCCTCCCGGGTCGGCCCGTCTATGCCCGCGGACACGCGTGAGGGCAGAGGGCTGGCTGGGGACGGGGGGGGGCTGCTCGTCCGTCATGCTGGCAGCTGTTCCCAAGCGCGGTGAAGGCAGTAAGTGATGGATGAGCTGGGTGTGACCCTGGGGCACTGTCCAAGCTAAGAAGTGGAACTCCCCAAGTCCCTTGGCCAGAGCCTGCTGCTGTTTGGCATTTGCCCTCTTAGCGTTTCCAAGTGCTCGTGAACGTAGGTGCTTGGAGTATCTACTGATAAATAGAATATAATTAAAACAAAATAGGTGTGCAACACTTTCTTGGAGGTATGGAGTGATGGAAAACACAAGCTATGGACTCCCAGCTCACCTTTCTGAAACCTGGTGTCAGTTCTGGTTCTGTAGTAATTAACTGAGTGGTGCTGCAAATTGATCATTTTAATGCTTTTCTGCAGTCTTGTTTCTAGCTGCACTTAAGAAATTAATGCTGTTTCTGCGTTACTAGAGCACAGCCTGTGATTCAACCCCGTGTTCCGTTCGGGCATTGCAGCTGTTCAGGATGTAGTTTATTAACATAGCTGCATTAGCAGAAGCTTTTAATGCTGGTACAACTGTCACTGTAGAACTGTTTTAGTGGTGTTGGAAAATTAGATTGAAATGGTAGGCTGCTGTTCTAAGCAGCTTCATCAAAACCAAGCGCTGCTTAAATGAAGTGGAGGATAAATACCTTTGACAATCAGAGATAAGGAATCCAGAGACCGCATATTTCTACAGGTGACTTAGTATATGATATTAACTGTGCCAGGAACAGGGAAAGAAGCTGACATAAATCCAAAGTTTAAAAATGCTATGAAAGTATGCCATGCAAAATAAAAGCAAATGCTGAATGGGTAGTGATCTGCCAAAAAAGTAAGAAATTTTAAGTACTGGGGGAGAAAAATGACTTTTAGCCAAAGTATTCTTCTCTGCTTCTTTACTGTAGAGGAAAAAAGCACATTTTGTCAGAATATGCAAATGGTGAGCAGAAGTCCACTATGGTGTATGGCAAACAAGCAGTGGCAGAGATGTCCCTCAGACTGATGGGGCTACAAGGAGTAAATAAAACTGCTTAACAAACTGGTGCTTCAAGCATTAGCCAATGCTCAGCTCAGGCATTCATGTGTCAGGTTGTCAGTGGCCGGCTGTGGTGTGCAGTAGGAAATTGGCAGGAAAAAGTCCCCTAAAAGGCTGAAAAAAATCATTGAATTATTTGGCTGCTTTCTGGACTCCTTTGGAGAACACAGATGTGTATGAATGCTGTTTGTTATTTTCCAACACTTCTGTAGTACCACAAATATCCGAAAAAAGTGCTGGAGATGTCTGAGCCAGCAAACAGAATTGCAGATGATATCAAAATGTTTAATGTAGTGTCTCCATATTGCAGGGTACATGACATCTGGGAGAGTGAACATTTTTGCGTGGAAAGGCTCAAGAAAATACAGGTTTTCATGGCTTTGGTGGGTAGCTAGGATGCGTGTGGGTCACTTTTAGGCTTGGGTACCACTTCTGGGAATCCACATCCTTACATCTTGCAGAAAATAGGTGAGAAAATGTTGACACACTGGAGACAGGACTGTGCATGATATATGTTCACTTGGTATATAGACTGATTTGTTTGATGCTGCTGGATTCGCTGCTGTGCTAATGATTGCTTTTTTCTGTGATTTTCAGAAATTGTGGCTTTTTGTTACAGGTTTTGATATAAGTTTTCAGGTCTCCTTTATTCAAGTACTTGCATGTGTCAAACCCAGATAGGAATTGGAAAATACCAGAATTGTCATACTTCAGTTAGTTTAGCTTAATTTTGTTTAATTGGCTTAATTACATTAAATTAGCACGCCATTTTCCCTGATTTTTTAATGTGTTTAATACTCAGGTTACATTTAGAAAACAATAAGGACTGTCATTCGGGAGTGATGCCTTTTGTTTTATGTGTAACATATGTTCATTTTCTGTGGACAATGTAAGAAGCGTATTTCTGTGCGGTAGAATGTACCGCCACAGGACAGCCAGCTAAATGATGTCTGCAGATAGAAGAAATAGTAAAGTGCTTTGG
The DNA here is from genome assembly GCF_000696875.1 of Nestor notabilis. Classification (NCBI taxonomy): domain Eukaryota; kingdom Metazoa; phylum Chordata; class Aves; order Psittaciformes; family Psittacidae; genus Nestor; species Nestor notabilis. The sequence goes on from NW_009937351.1 coordinate 2,171, forward strand.
TTTATGATTATTTGTGTATCATATTATTGAAAAATTCACACAATCAGAAAAATAAGCATTTAGTATTTTAGATATTGCTTTCAAAGTATTTATAGTATATTTGGCGAATTATATGACTTAGAAGGTAAAGCTGATATGATTATATGGGATTATCTTTTATACCTACTAGGGTTTTGCTTTAAAAGTCCATTGAAGAATATATTTTCTTTCTGTCTAGTTATCTTTTAATCTAAGCCATTGGCAAAAGAGGGCCCCAGTATCACATAAGAGAAGTGGTTGGTGGATTATTACCAGTGGCGTGTAGGTAGTAAGCTGAGAGTCTTTGGCGTATTGTCAGCGAGTCATTTTATACATATAAATATATATTATCAGCATGACCAGCTTGTGTTGTGGAGAAATCAGTCTGCCACGAAAGCTTGCCTTGTGGATGCAGGTTTTATCACAACTGTTACAGAAGCACCCAGGAATCCCAAACCAGGTTTTGGTGTGTCCAGTGTTGCTCACGTGAAGAGGTTGATTGTGTTTTAAATCAGGGATGCTCAGCTGTACCGAGGGCTGGGGGTGAGCATCCTCGCCCCATGCAGCCATGCTGTGATTCCTCCTTGTGCTGGGCTGCCAGCCTCCAGGGTGAGTGGTCACTTGTGTGCCTCGAGGACCATGGCCTCCTGCAAAGCAGAAGCTGCAGCAGCTCCTACCCAGTTATGAGGGTATTTCCTTGGCTGCGGTTTCCCAGTTGCTGCATGTTACTGCTAAGCCACTGAGCTCTGAATTACTTCAGCCCACACTGAGGGAGGACTATCATCCTCTTCCCACCAGCTCCCACTCTACTCCTGAAGCTTGCCAAGAGTTTAAAGAGACATACTTTGCAGCTGGAGCTACAGCGAGAGGTGCCATGGTTTGCACGTCAACCCCCACGTGCCTCCCATCAAAGCACCCCACTGGGCAGCCTTGTCATCTCACTGTCCACTAATACAAGTGTTTTCCCCTTCTTCATACTGTACTAGATGTCTCTCCCACCTCTTTCTCAGGGAGTGTTAATTTATCTGTACTGCTTTTTCCCAAAATGCTTTGTAACAGAGAGCAGAGTAGTTTATTTCTCTTTCTTGCCCTCTTTTCTTTCTCTGCCTCTTCAAAATGCTCCTACCCTACCTGAGTTAGTTTTTCTTTCCAAACTAAAGAAAACCAAGTAAAAAACCTGAGGTGAAAACCCATAATCTAAATACAAAAGACAGATAAAGGCTGGGAGAGAAAACAGAAAGCCAGTGTCATATTCCCAAGGATAGTAATGGAGCCGGAAACAGAAGGCAGGTCTCCTGGGAACACACCAGGCTGCAGCCACCTGGGCTATGCCAGCTTTGGGAGCACCAGGTTGTCCTGGCCTCATTTCACAGCAGAGCAGCAGCAGCTGCCTCTGCTGTTTTATTCCAGCACCAACTGTGCAGTCACTGTGGGGCACAGCAAGCGTTCCGGCCTCGCTGGCAGCCTGTCAGCACTGGGCTGTGCCTTCCAGTATAGAGGATGAAGGAAATGTTAGATATGGGCACAAGATTAATACAGAAAGTATTATTAGGAGATAGGGTCACTAAGTACAGCAAGTGATGGTGCTAAACGGTTGTGGTAATTGCTTTTGATAATAGCCCCTATTTGTCTTGTAACAACGAGGAAGACTTCTCTGGAGGCAGGCACCGAGCAAACCTGGCAGCTTGTCAGCCACGGACAATGTGCCGGTTGTATGGAGTGGTACGTTTACCACGTTTATATGAAGTGAGCTTCTCATACCCCACACTTCACTGGAGTGAAGCGTGTCACAGATACGTCCAGCTGAAACGTTGCGGTAGATTGTAGTCTGCGGGCAAAGGTTTGCTCTGCAAGATTGCCTGCCTGTAAGACACTGAATGACTTTCTGGTCTTGCGTCCTGTTCACGGTAGCAACATTCCGTGCTTAGCTGCAATCACTATGCTTAGCGCTCTGCTTTGTTCAATCGACAGTCCTGTATCTAGCATGAGCGTAAAAAGGTCGGAGTCCACCAAGCTCTTCCTTCAGCTTTCTGGTGTTTAAAAAGCAGCTTGTCCCCATTTGTTGTCAGGCAAGGAGAAAGGAGAGGTCAGCCAGAGGACATGGCCCCTCTGGTGGGACTGGCTCATGCCAGCCATTGCACAGGAACGGAGCAGGCTGTTAGGGTGGGGGGGCTAAAGGGCAAATTATGTTACAGCTGTGCTGTGCCTTGTGCTCCCTCAGTTTTTCTCTGTCTCTTTTTCCGCATTTACTTCACCTGAAAAGCTGCCCTCTCTTCATTTTGTGCATCTGTTTGGATAAGCTAAGTTGTTGCTGTTACAGTCCCATGTTTTCCCTGCTGCTGTTGGCATACACGTACCTTCCTGTTTGTCACATTTCTTCCAAAGCTGTTTTGTGGGACTCCTATGTCATTGTGAAGATCATTTGTTTTATACAGAAATTCTGTAAGATATTTTGACTCTCAGTAAGCAAGGCAAGAATCCTTTTTCATCCTTAGGCATGAAACACAGGTTCCTCCTGTGTTCCAAAGTAAGGAAGTGAGCAGGAGTTAAGTGAGGAGAATAATGTCTTTGAGATTTATGTTCAAAGGAAACACTTACGATCACGATAACACAGGGCAGAGAACTTCTCGATAGCACAGGGCAGAGAACTTCTGCATCAGCTACTTATGTTGCTTGAACTAATGCATGTTTTCTAGACACCTTGATTTTAAAACTTCAGGCTTGAAGATACTTTAGTGTTTAATTACCCGAAAAAAGATGCCTATGGGAGATTAGAAATATCCCCAAAGGATGACAGTTCTGATTGTACAATAACTTTCTGAGATTCAGCAGTTAGTTAATTCTTACCATGTGCTGCTTTATTCTGTGAGGCTCTGAGATCACGTGTCTACATATTCCATTCACTCCTTCTCAGGGGATTCCCACTACTTAGATGAGCAGCTCATGTTCATTTGGGAAAAAGTGAATTTCACAGCAGAAAAGAAGTGTGCAGGGAGGGTTCCTAGAGCTTCCCTTTGCAGAGTTTTCTGCCTTAGTTTTGCCACGAGGGGCATGCTGCAACATTTTAGGCTCAATGCAGTAGTTATTACTGCATGAAATTACTGAAATTCAGACTTTTATAGAGGAGAGGAGGGCTAGGAATGGGAGAGGCAGATTTTGATGTCATCTGCTGCAGAAAAAGTAGGACAGGGGAACAACCTACTAGCAGTGAGAGTCTGTGTTGTGAGAGCAGGAGTAAGGACAGATTTTATGTTCGTTGGTATATAGGGGAAAGAGGAGCTGTGTGGAAACAAGCATATTTTGCACAAGACTAGAAGGCATGAAATGGGACAAATAAAGTCTGGGGGAAATAAATAGAAATGGTACCTCTGAAAAATGAAATTTGGTCAAATAGAATCACTTCTGTATAAGGAGATTGGCTGTTCTAATAAAAAACAATGGCAAAAAAGGCAGAACATAATATTTTTATAATACTATTTCTGTCAAGTAGAAAAGAGTCTTATATTGAGCTTGTTCAGAACCCCTCAGTTTATCCTTCCCATTCCTACACATCTGGACTTGCTCTCATGATTTTGTTTCTTCAGATAAATGGTTTCACTGACTCTTTTTTAGTTTAGTTCTATTTCTAGGTGCATATCTAAAATGCTTTTGAGAGTCATGATGTTTGGATGAAGATGCCAGTGATTTACAGCCAGATCTCTTGCTTGCAGACTCTCAATGATCCCCATATATTGTTAACTCTCTAGCACGAGTATCGTAAATTTTCTTATTCTTAAGATGTTAGAGCTGGATGTTAATAGCAGTTTTGCTCGAGTATTGATTTATCCCAGTGCCTTGTCATCTAAGCAGAGGCTAATACAAAGCAATTACAACTTTCTATTGTGCTATTCATCCCTTTTATCTTCTTTCTTTACGAATCTGCTAACAGTTGTGGTATTTTGAAACAGTAAACTGTATAACTCACAGGACACATCAAGGGAAGATTTTGGTTTCTCTGTCTGCAGGTGTAGACTCTTAAATGAAATACAGCATTTATTAAATGCTAGGTGTGAACCTACAGTAAGAAGTATTGTAGTTCACTAGTATCTTTGTCAGTAAGCTATTCTGGCCTCAGCGAACATTATAACTGCTACAAACACAAAGTTCCATTCTGATTTCATCTAGGTGTAATGAAGCAGCAAGAAATGAAAATGAAAATATAGTTAGCAGTGACCTAATATATAATGGAAAGATTCACAAGCAATTTTTAGAAAAGCTCAAAAAGAATGAGGTGGTAACAGCAAGGAGGTGAATTTATTGGTCTAGTTTGTGTCAAAAAACTTTCTTAAAGTTATTATGAGGATAATGAACATGTAGGCCATGCTGTATGTCCCATTGCTCAAGGGGTGGAATGGCATTTGGCTTTTTGTCTCACAGCTTACACAGGATCTGTGGTATTTTCTGTAACCACATACTTGAATATGTGGCATCGCCTTTCTCCTGTAGCTGAGGTTTAGCTAAAATTAAGTTGTCTTCAAACTAGTAAATGTGAATCTTAATTCTCTTTGCTCAGCTAGTACTTGTATCACAGAAAAACTTGTTCCCTGTACCATCCGTCTTCTATCTTACCCTGCCCTTCCTTTTCCACTTCCCCATTTTAACTTGTGACATGCCCCCCGCTCCAGATTTCCTCACCTGCTTTGCATAGTCCCCTTGTTCTGGTCCATGGTGTGGACTCCCTTTCACCAGTGGTACCTACACCTTCATGCTTATGCTTTCTAGCTACACTGGTGTGTTGCTGATTCCCCTTCAGGAAAAATGGATTTCGAGAGCAGTTGAGTCACACAGTGACCTCTGAAGATGGACCTGCAGGTTCCAAGAAAACTCTGCCCAAGTGCTGCCTTTCCAGATTGGAGTTTGCTTGCTATTCACAAAGTTTTGGAAAATGTGAAATGCTGATAAGTTTCTATCAAATACATGTGAATATAGTACTCCAGTCTCATAAACTAGCCTGATTTGCTAGCTGGCCAAGGGTACCTCTAATGGCTCAAAGGACTTTGTCCCAATGAAAGGAGGTCGCAGGAATTATTTTACTTTCATTTTTTGTATCACTGTTGGAAATAGCCGGTCCATTTTTGTTCTCCAAAGGAAAATATACAACTTCAGGAAGTTGATTTTCTTACATGCCTTCATGCATACATATAGCAAAGCTGTGTAATAGATAAAAGTGGATTATAAAAGAAATTTGGCCTTGACTGAAGGCAGTAATACTTACACATTGGTTCTGTAGGTTTACAGGGATGTTGCTGAGGTGGCATTAATAAATTTCCTAGTGCCTCAAAATAAAATACTGCAATGCTAACATTGTAAAAAGCTGTAAAAGTGAAAAAAGATGCTATGCAATTTAAATAATTTTCTCAGCTGCTATCACACTGAGATAACATGGGAACCTAAATTAAAACTGGCCTGTGTAATTTCATTGTCTAAGCAGATCCAACACAGTAAGTTTCAAATCTATGATTAATAGTAAATCTTAAACTAGCTTTGAAACATATCCGTTTTGATAATTTTAACATCTGACATTACTGGCAACACAGGTCTTTTAAAAAATACAGCGTAGCCTTTTTTCCCTATACTTCTCCGTTTAAACTTTTCTTTATGAAAACATCATGAAAGGCTAATACATTATTTTCAATTCAATCAGTTTCTTTTATTATTTTTCAGATATCAAAGGAGAAATGTTTTACTGGTGTAAGTATTTATTCGTGCACTATAAAACTATTCTGCAAGGAGTCCTCAAGAGCAGATCTTTTGTACTCAGGCCACTGGATTGTAAACTAGGCAAAGACCTAGGAACAGATCTTTGCCTTTGCTGGCTTCTGTAGCTGCACTGGACCCATAGCTATTGACAGGTTGACAAAGAACATCAGCTGATGATCCATCCTACAAGCAGACAGCATGAAACTTCCAGTGGGGTATGTATCTCAGCCAAAGGCAGCTAATTAGTTTCCAGGCTCATATAATAGTCAGTGGACTGAGTGATTCATGCTGCCTGAAGATAAGTGCCTGAAAAGTCTCATATCTCTCTACATTGACTGTAATAATCAGTTTGTACTTGGCAGCTAACTTTTCAGAGTTAAGCGTGACAAACACTCCCTACCTTTTATGGTTCATAATTACGAACAGTGGGATGCTTCTGATTGCTGGAAGAGATGTGTGTGTGCCCAATATAAGTGGTTACAGGAAGTTGCATGCTATCTACTAAGCAGATTAGAGACTGTTGGCCATGTCCTGAAGTTTTATAAACTTCTTACTCAGTTCTTAATCGGCAGTGCTCTCTGTGAAGCATTTCCACTTAGTCACTGACTATTCAGCACGGATGATTGATCGGAAACATTCCTCTAATATAAATCAGTCTTATCATGTTTAAACACAAATAAAAGTTCTACCAGCCAGAATGTTAAGCATACTGGGAGGGGGAGGGATGCAAACAGCTGGAAGCATTCCCTGTTTACTGAATCCATATTGCCATAGTGCTTCTTTGCACAGATGGAGAATTGCTGTGCAGAAGGAACAGTTCACAAAGTTTCAAATTGTTTGGCCTTAAGAGCACGTGATTTGCCTTTCATTTTATGCCTTGATTTCAGTCCCTTATTTGAGCTAAAAATAAAGAGACAGAAATGTTAAGTATGCTGGCATTTTATTTATTTCACTGATTTCATTGCCAGCTTATAGTAGAGAATGTCTTCCCACCAAATACTTTTTCCGTATTTCAGAGACTTGTTTTGTGCTGCTGAGTTGTATTTTCTGACTATGATAGCACCATAAAAGTACACTGAACTGGCTGAAGCTGACTCATGGTTGGGGCAGATGATGCCTACAGCTCAGCTGATTCTGGATAGCATCACAGGTTATTTAAGGCTTTCAAGTGACTTGTTTATTCTCCCTTATTTAAAATTTAATCTTGTACCAAGCAGCCCTTGGGTATATCTGTAACTATTTGATTTGTTCCCCCTTGTCCTTTTTAGTGGAGGTAAACTAAATGCAAACGGTGTATTGTCTGTGTGCGGGCTTTTTAAATTTTCGTTTGGTAAGGACAGGACTGAAGTGAAAACGAAGGTTGTCGTGCTTGTTGTCTGAACATTTTCATTTCAGTCAGACTCTTAGGAGCATGACTTGACTTCCAAGTGCAAACAGGAACTTGATTCACCTGTGGGAAAAGCTCCAGACTTGCTTGTGACACTTCACCTGCAGCAGAAAGTTTGCCCTTTGCTCTGATTCAGTTGTTGCAGTAAAATCAAATAACACATCTGATAAACTGATAAATGCATACACTGAGCTGCTTGTACCACCTTACTCTCTTTTTCTTACTGAACTTACTACCATAAGAGCACGGTGGTATTTCTGGAAATATTTTTTTTCCTGGAATACAGAAAAATGAAATAATTTAACAGATTCATTTTTTCACGAGGTTTTTTATATAATTTTAAATTTTTGCAGAAGCTACTGAATCACCTGTTAAAAGAAATGCTCAGTTATGAGATAATTGCCTTTTTTGGCACTCAGAAATAGTTATTTGTTACAGTTTGACTGCAGTACTGTGAAATTTGATTTAGTCTTTTGATCTCTGGAGGAGGAAGTATGATGGATAGACTGGTGCAAAAAAGCAAAATAGCACTTAGGCACCTATTTAGACATAATTTATGTCTAAAAGGAAATCCCAGGATGGTTGTACTAAATGATCTGCTATGTGACAGGGGAGGTCTCTGTCCACCACGCTACACAATATGCACTTAATTTCTTGTAGGAGCCCACCGACTGGCTTCTCACAGCATGTGGTATCGCAAGCTTATATCCAGTGATAGACTGTCCCCCCAGTGGCACAGAACACTTTCCTGGCTGAGAAAGGAATGTGAATTCCTGCATCTGGGTCCTTAAATTTTAGATGTCACCCGTGTCAGCTTCCTTTCTTTCCAGTACTGGTAATTAAAAGACAAAATTTTCTGGTTTTACATTTCTTGAAGTGAGGGAAAAGAGTTGCATTGATTATTGTGTGAATGGAACCTAAATCATTACCCTGATCTGTACACATGCATGCTTATAGAAGCATATATATAGGTATATGATTTATAAAGATCATCTGCTGTCATCCTCTTCTAAGAAGCAACCAGTTTCTCTTCTGCATTAAAAAAGCTTTTTTAAACTGCGTGAGAGTGGTAACTGTCTGTACTATCTGGCTTTACTATTGATTCAGAACATTAAGAACACTTCATCTAAATGAAGTAGCTATTCAATGATTTCTTAAAATTTATAGGTTAGTCTTATGGGCTAAGCTCAGGACAAAAATTGTTCTCCTTTTAAGATCTTTAGCAGTGTTGCAACATTCTCGAAGAAGAGTGGCCGGTCTCATATCAGCTTTTAAGTTCCTGTGTTTCATACCCCACTGGCGTTCTATGAATAAGTAAGATTTGTCATACTAGATTTTGGATAGCTAATTGCTCTAACTGATACTACTGTATGACCCTTGGATGCCACCACTACTCATGATTTTTCCAGAGAAATCATGAACCTTAGTGAGCACCTGAGTTCATGAGAAACTGGTGAAGCCTGTTCTACTGAGTGTTTGTATCCGTATGGTTTCCTTCCTTTTTAAATGAGCTATAGTAACGTTTCGATTTGATATCAACATATGTCATGCAACTAAATAGTTTTTGTCTTGGGGTGTTTGGGCAGTAGCATGCAGACTGCTATATTTATGGTTGCTGCATCCTATTTCTGACAGGATGAAGGATGATGCTGTGCTGCTGGCATAGCATGGCAGTCCTGTGCTTATGCTCTTTTCCTCCTGTTAGCGTCCTGGTTTGAGTTATCTCAGTGAGGAAACATCACATGATGACTGCCAAAGCACTTTGTTTCACAACCCTTTTTCTACTCCTAGTGCCCCATGTCCCCACCCCAGGTCAGCCTCCACACCAAACCCTAGTCCCAGGCTACTTGAGTACTTTTGCAGCTGTTCCCCTACTGTTGTCTTTTGGCTACTGGTGCTGCTGGCCATATCTTGTGTCTCCTTGATGTCTTCTCTCACACTGCTCCACCCCCTGTTCAATCTCTGACTTTGGACAAGGCTTTTAGAGTGCCGGACAGAAGCAGCTGGAGTTGAAGCTCCATCTGAGTAGATGTGAGGGCAGAGAAGGAAGAAAGGCATCCCTTAAAAGCAAAAACAAACAAATGAACAAAAAAAGCCATTTGGTAGTTCAAGATACATTCCTTCATAAAAAGTATTCCTCAGGCAACCAAAAATATTCATGTCTTGTCTCTTTCCGCATTTGCTGGAAATCCACTGAAGGGTCCAGACACTGTGGGACACACATACATACACCTGTTTCTAGTGACAGGATGAGAAAACTTTTGTGTTTACATATAAAACTGGGGGGGGGGGGGGGGGAAGAGAGAAAATATTGTAGAAATATAATTTGGCTATACAGAGTAGAAATATTGCATATATACCACTTTTTAGCAGACTACCACCACCTTGAAGTTATGATGCAGACACGCAAATTGGATAACCAGAAAAAAAAACCCCTAGCCACCTGATATCTGTGCACTGCTTATTCTGTTGTTCCACCATCCTTTCAAAATTATTTTCTTGAAAACACTTTTGCGGGCTGGCTGGCTGTTTTCCTGGAAAATAGCTTCTGAATAAATAATAGGGCTTGGTGGAAACTCCATGGAAACTGGGGGTTGTCAGTTCTGTTTCCAGCTGTTGTTCTCATCCACATCTCTATTGTAACTACTGGATCTATTAAAGTGGAAATACAGCAGTTTCCTCCCTGACAGACTTCCAAGTCTTTCCCTTCACATTTCTTCTGTGCAGATTTTGATTAGGTCCTTTACAAGTCCACAAGCTTTACCCAGAAGGGTTGACTATCAGAAGTTACCAGTTTGGCTGTAATAGTTTGGTAAACTGTTTAGTCTGGAGTTCTTTGGCCTCACAGACTGACTTAAATTACAATAGTGAAAAGGGAAATTAGTCGAAACAAAACATGGTTTTGGTTTGCAAGATATCCTGAGCAGCTGTTTTTGGAAATGTTGGGCTCATTTTTTATTTAGCTCCAAAATATGGAATTCCCTGTGAGGTTTGGTATCTCAGCCAGAGTATATTTTTAATATAATAGCAGTATGAAGAACAAAAATCGAAAATTAGAGTCTATAGTACAATTATATTTTATATGACAAAACTGTTTTTTTTCCTAATACCTTAAATAACTATTTTGTCTTTATTTTGTTTAAGTTTCTATTTTAACAATACAGAACTAGTTCCTTATTTTTTATGTTAGACACTCGTATAGACAGAGAAATAAAGCAGCACCCTAAAGGTCCTGGCAGAGACTTCTGAAGATAGAAACTGTAGGTGTGGTGTGCTTTTCCTCTGGGTAATAATTCTGCAAGGCAGGGCAACATTGCTTCATGTGGGATTGTCTCATTTTAACACTGTTCAGTGAGTGGTTATGCTATGATTTTTTTTTCCACTGAATGTTGCCAAAATAGTTTTAAAATTTGGATTTCATTAAAACAAGTCAGAATTCTTCACAAACATATAATTAAAAAAAAGAAGAAGAGGTAGCAACTTTTAAAAGATAATTAAAAATACATACATTTAGTATACGAAGCCACTAGTCCTCTACTGGAGAGTAGGGAAAAGGCATGGCTGGCGCTAGGCTGTCCTCCCATCTTTTTTCTTGGGCAGGAAGAAAGGAAAAATGTTGTTCCGATAATTCTCTGAAAATTGAACAACTGCCAACAGACCTAAAACTCTGGTATTCTTCTCACCACTGCACTAAATTGAGTCCAGTAGTGGAGAGATGTACATCAGTACTGCGACAGATGTACATCAGTACTGCGATAGCATCAACTGAGTTTACTGATTTGCGGTACTTTCCATGTGCAGCACATCTATATAAAAAACCCAACCACATTTTTCGTCCCCCAGCTTAGTCTGAGATTGTTTTGATGAGCTAGAAGTTGCTGGAGCTGCCTGTCTCCCAGCTCAGAGCTGTACCTGACCACAGGGCTGTAAGGCTCTGCTGCCTTTGATCTTATCCAGCTCACATCTGCTGGGCATCCTCAGAAACCCTGGCTTTGGCAAAAGCCTGCCAAATAAAAGCTGTTATAGACCATTTCACATACAACAATGCAGATTATTTTATTTTTTTTTTTTACAAAACTTGGTTGCAAAAGTAATTTTCTAATCCGCTTTAGCTTAAATTCCTTTGCTTTTCTATGGCACCAAACACCAAGATAGGAAATGCTATCTTTTATCATGACCTTGGGCTAATTTAACCTTAAATAACAATTTTTGTAGAGCTTGTAAGTATAGTTTTGCTTTTCTGTCCCTTCATAAAAATTGGGATGCAGATATCAGCTCACTGGAGCTTGCCAGCATCCTTTCCTTTGTACGAGGAGGAGCAAGAGCTCTCACCCTCGGACACATGGCTCTAGAGCGAGACTTCTGGGGAAGTGGCAACGTCTGCCACTTGCTATTGATCATTGCTGGAGACACAGCAATAGATTAAGTGGCTGAGTATTATCATTCTTACATTTTTTAGTTTGCAAGGACAAAGCCTTGTTGAAGCCTCTTCTGTTACTGAGCAATAATATATTCCGCCTTTCTGTAGATTTGCTTCCAAATACATTTTCTGCTGCCTACCAGGACATCAGCTGATTTTGCAGCCTTTGCCTCTGTGGGGAGATTAGACAGATATCTCTCCTCTGCTCATTTTTGTAAAATCTGTGGGCACTTAATTTTCTAAAGAGATTTCTCTCTGCTGAGTTTTTGTTACAGTCTGTGTCAGAAATGAAACAATTTGGATGGAAAATGAAGGGAGGAGGATTAAATTTGCTATTGGTCATCTATGGGACAGCAGTCTGCAGACAGAAAGTAAGACTAAAAGGAAGGCATCATCCATGCCCTGAGGGAATTACAGCCTACAGCCCTGATCCTGCAGCTTTTTCTGAAGAGATGAACCCTGGAGGCACAGCCCAATGGAAATCTAGAGCCTGGAGGGCTCTGCAGAGCTGCAGAATAAGGCCTGTGTGAAGAAAGCTAGCTTTAGCTTGTATCTACTGAGTGAGCATGTAGGTAGCACAGCCCTGGGTGTTCAGATGGTTTATCTGGAGCTCTGGGAGACTTAACTACTGATGGAAAACACCCATCAGCTTCAACTGACCCATTCAGTGCTTTTGTCCTGTTCTAAAAAGCGGCAGAGATATTACCTTGCACTTTTCTTTAAATAATGGTGAAAGAGAGAGTCATGGCACAGTTTGGAAGAGTTCTTACCAGCCCAGGATTTGGTACACAGGCTGCTAGTGCATGTTCAGACATCCTTATATGCTACTAGAATGGACTTGTCCGCCTGACTAACCTGATCTGTTCGTAGAGAAGAAACTGCCCTTCCCCTTAATTTTTTTGAGTAAGTTGCCTGAAAAAAGTTGACTCTTGAAAATATTTGTGGCTTGGCCTTCTAGTCCCTTTCTAGGAAAATGAGCAGCTTTCTCAAACCATATGATTACAGGACAGTGCAAAAAAAGTCCCAAACCTATGTTTGCTGCCTTGTAATGGGAGTTCCGTACAGAAGCTGTACAGAAAACTGCTTGGGGGCACATTATTTTAGTTTTGGACATTCACTTTCTCACATATAGGAAAACTAAATTTTCTGTTTTCAAAAAAGGTATCTGGAATATTTCAACCCCATAAGTTATTCACAGAACCTAGGTGAAGCTATATGAAGTCTGCACTGTTGAGATGAAGATGTGAGATCAGTAGCAATCTCAGTCCTGCATTCTAAGATAGTCTTAAATGAATTGTGGTACAGGTAACCAGTCTATTTTTTTTACTGAGGGATCAGAAATGCATACAGTGTTGGAGAGTATAAGGCTTTCTTGAGACCTGTTCTAACAGCTGTACTCCATCAATACTCATTAAATCCACCTTAGAACCTCTGCATGCAGAGGGGCAGATTTTCTTATTTTTAGCTGCCAATGTGGCATCAGGTTTTGGAGGATTTGTCTGCATCATGTGACACTACAAGCTTAGCTAGATTTTGGAGAAATGACCTGTTTTAATTTTCTTACTAATAATGGATATCAGACTGTTTTACTTATTTTCCATTCCATGGATCATTATTCAGGAATGATGGGAAGCACTAGAGCCTCCTTTTTGCTTCTACTTTGCTGTTCACCACTCTGCTTATTCTTTCATTTACTCATGTCCTTTCTTCCCATTTTCTTAATTTCATTTGTACCTGCCCTTTCTGTTTCCATACCTTCTCATCTCTTTCTCATTTACTTCTTTTTCTGTTTCTTCCACATAGGCTCCTCCACCATCTGTTCAGTTCAATGCATTCTCCCAGCCTGAGTGACAAAATACTTTGAAAATCCTGAAGGAGGTTTACAGGATGGAAGCAGCAGGAAATGAGGGTGCAGAAACGAAGAGGAAGCCCTTACTCATGAAATGGTGTGGCACTGTCGGCAAGAGGGTGAAAAACAACGGTGAAGACAGAATGTGCGTGCTTAAAATCCAGCTTGAACTGGGACCATTCCTCTTCTGCTTCTCCCTAGCTTTTGCCTCACTGAGCTGAGGACTTCGGCCTTTATCCCTAATGTTAATGAACAGAAAAAACATAAACACCCATAAAGCTATCCTAGACCAAGAAGAACATATCTAATATACTTATTTTTGAAGTACTTCAAGAAGTAACCTTTGAACTGAAGTTTACTCGAGTAAACAAGGCAAGAAGTAGGGTTTTGAGAATGGATTGTGAGAGCAAATATTTTTGCTTGTGATATTTTTTACATTCCAGAAATAACTGGTGAGTTATGTGAGCTGTAGATATGCAACACATTCTAAATTAATATAATTTTCATAGCAAAATGTACTGTTTATCCCTCTTGTAAATCTTTAATAAATATTTTAAATAAGATTTATAACAGTTTTCCTGTTGGACATGTAGTCTTCTCCCTTCCAGCTCAGAACTACTTTATATTTCATTGCCAGCTACCCTGAGCATGCCTGTGTTTCAGTAACTGCTATAACTAGTCTTAAATGAAAAATTATCTGAGCTGGCTTTCAACTGAAATTAGCTTGGTTACTGATAGCTCTATAGATATGGCCAAATGCAACATAGAATGGTTTGCAGTACACACCTAAGAAGGCTCTGTGGTTAACTGAAGTTGAGTTCTGAGGTGTCATGGTTATGCTCCTTGTAATATCTGAAGTAGATGGGGGAGAGCTAGTTTATGTGTATCTGCATATTAGCCAAAAATACTGCAGACCCTGCAGTCAAGAATACCTGGGATTTCTTCACGCCAACTTATATCCACCATTTAAAATATCATGGTGACTGTTACAAATGCTTCCTAAAATCAAGTTGTTGCAGATTATGTCTATGAAATTGTGCAGAGCTTATGCAGGACAGACAGATTTAGATTAGATATAAGGAAGTTCTTCACTATGAGGATGGTGAGGCACTGAACAAGTTGCCCAGAGTTGTGGTTGCTCCATCCCTGGCAGTGTTCAAGGCCAGACTGGACAGGGCTTTGAGCAACCTGGTGTAGTGGAAGGTGTCCCTGCCCATGGCAGGGGGGTTGGAACTAGATGATCTTCAAGGTTGCTTCCAACCCAAACCATTCTGTGATCTGTTTTCATTTTTATAATACGAAAAAAAGTGTCAGATGTGATTTTTTTTTATAGCCTAGCTCTTCTATTGTCTAGACACTAATACCTGCCAGCTTGTATTAACAGAACAAGTTTTCTCTAATTTGGAATTCAGAGTGGACAACCCACCAGTATTTCTCTTTTACCCTTTAAAAAACAAATCACTTTTCTGCTCAACTTTTGAGTCTGAAAGACTCTCTTGTAAACCAAGTTCAACTCTGTTCTGAATTCCCTCCTTCCCCCCCAGACAGTAATGATTACATGAAATGGCAAACCAGAAGACCTATATACCTCTCACTAATCACTGAAGAGTTCATGTTTGTGCAGCCATAATATCACATTTAATGGGTCCACGGGTATGTCAATGAAAGGGATTCATAATGTGAGAATAGAACAAAGATACTGTAATTCTTTACTCAGCACTGCTTTGTGCTCAAACAACTGACCTGATGGGGCACTGAAAGAACCTCTTTCACACACTTGTCTCCCATTGTGTTCTGCAGGGGCCTTCACAGCATTAGAAGTATCTGACACAATTCCTGCTTTGTACAGTCTCTTAACACCACGTTGGGTCCGAAGTAGCTGAAAGACTGAGTCTATTACAGTGAAAGAGGCTCTTTATTCATAGACTGTAAAGCCATAAGGGATCCTTGAGATCATCTAGTTTATCTCCTGCATAGCATAAGCCTTGCATAAATGCCTGTTTGAATAAAGCGTATCTTTCAGAGATCTTTTCACCCTTCACTTGAAAGCCTCAACTGCTGAGGAAGCCACCACAGCCTTTGCATGTTCTTTTAGGGTTTGCACTTTACAGCCTCAAGCCTGTTGCTGGTTTACAGCCTGGATTGCACCACTTCTGTTTCCAATCTGCACTTGTTTCCTCTGGCCTGTGACCAAGTCACGTTTTTTACTCTTTCTTGTACAGTAGATAGAACAAAATACAGACTAAAATAGTAGCATATGTTTAGACAAAATGTTAGTAAAAATATTAACATTTAATGTCTGGGTAGTTTTATTAGAATATATACTACTAAAGTCCTAAGACCAATTTTCAAGAATTACCATAGAATGTTAGTGAAAGCTATTTAGGTGTGTATATGTTAAAGACACAAGTAGACCCTAAGAGTATTTTCGAACAGGCTGGTACACATCTGACTTGGAGAC
Organism: Nestor notabilis; assembly: GCF_000696875.1. Classification (NCBI taxonomy): domain Eukaryota; kingdom Metazoa; phylum Chordata; class Aves; order Psittaciformes; family Psittacidae; genus Nestor; species Nestor notabilis. The sequence goes on from NW_009937351.1 coordinate 18,045, forward strand.
CTCACTGCCTTTGTAAAGGAATGGCTGTTAGTTCACTTATTTTCCATCAGTCCAGTACAATGGGAACAAGTCAACATCACGTGGAGGTACTAGTGTAGCTCTGAGAGTGGTAGAGCTGGGTTGGCATTCAACTGGTGCCAAGCACAGGATCCTGGCCCTTGAAGTTTCTTCTCACTGTCTAGCCTTGTGCTTGGGACAGGTGTGTTCAATCGGTCCCATAGTGCCAGGAAGCTTGCAATCACTCTTCATTAATTTGCTGATAATAAGTTCTCATGTGATGCTGTTAAAAATCTGTTTCTGAAGAACTGAGGAATTTATGAGATGAATTTGTAGCATGGCATGGAGCTGAAATAAATTCAGAAGAACTGGGTTTGTAGATGGCTTAACTAGCTAGTATCTTGCATGAAATCTTTTGGATAATAACAGATCCAATAAAAATGCCATTCATTTCAAGCAACAAACATAGAATTAGCAACTACAGTTCCAAGTAACATAAAAATTTATGAATCTTTACAAAAGATGGGACAACTGTTTACATATATTTAGCTCCTTTCCGTCCCTTAATTATGTGCAGCTGTTACAGCAAATTGTCAACACACACTCACAACTTTGTGATAGTATTTTTGGAAGTGTACTTCCTGTGAGCCAGAATATGGATTTACATAGTACTAAAAATTTTTCATCAGTTTTCTTACCACAGCATCCTTGAAATAGAAATTACTTAACTCAAACTGGCAGCGACATTTAGTAGGAAAGGAGTTTAATTTAAAACTGAAAAATACAGCATCAATAATTGCTTTTATGTGTCCCTGAAAATATCATGTATTTATCTGTGTTCTCTCCCATCTTCTACCTAATGCTGATGAACTTTCTAGGTTAATGATACTTGCAGGCATGAATTCTTCTCCCAAGGCAGCTGCTTTTCCATCTCTGGCTGGTCCCTGCAACTATGTGGACACATGCCTGAATATATGAGGTAAAGAGAAGCAGAGGAGGGATGTCCAGGACCTTGTTTTTTTAGGACTGCTGTCCTGAAGGACTTGAATACTGTGAAGTTCAGCCAGATACTCAGAAGTTATTCTTGACACAACCCAGAATAAGTTAAAACCAAATAAAACTACTTATTTACACAGTTGCAAACAGGTAACATGAAATGCAAAACATGCAAAAATACATGAAGGGAAATGAAAGCAAAAAAACCACCCAACCCAATACTCATCTCTGCCAGGGGCTCTGGTTAGCACCAAAGGTCCTTTCTCCCTGGATGAGTCAATTCTCTGGCAGGTGCTCTGTACTGTTCTTGCCTCTACAGTTTGAGATTGCTTTTGCAGAAGAGTCCCACCTCCTAGGGGCCACTAGCTCTCTTTCTAGCCCACTTCGAGGAGGTGAAGGGGAATCACTGAGAGTACAGTCTTTCTTCCTGATCCTGCATCAGCTACTTTTTAGTAATACAAGCAAGGAAGAATTTACACCCTTCTGCCAGTAAACTGGCGTTTACAGCTTCCTGCTTAGGTGAGTTTAGGATTGGATCTCTATCAGGTAGTCATGGACATGGCTTTGTTTTGCAAAGAAGCTGTGCTAATTACTAGCAGTTTGCAGGAAGTTGAAAGTTCACATCTTTTCAGTTAAATCATAAGCTCACCCATGTGCAGAGGGTGCACCACTTCATGCTGATGTGATGAATCTGTGAAGTGGCACCAGGAACTGATGGCTTCCAAGTTTTGGAGCTGAAGTGTCAAGAGTCCTGTAAATGCTTTCCCTTATGATATGCTGTGTTTTTATGAACAACAGAATGTAAAGGATTCTTTTGACCAAAATAATGTTTATTAATTAGGGGTTGTGTTTCCCCCCTCCCTCCTCCCCTGGAATCAAAACAGACCCATGCTAAGCACTGATACAATAAAGCATAAAAAGTTGAAATTTGCTATTCCAGCTATTTTGCTAAGGTACATGTTTCCCTGGGCTTTAACATCTCTTAGGACAAGAGACAAATGCTTATTGGTATATAAAGTGTAGGAAGTACTTGATTTTACTGACGAACTGAAGTACAGATCCTTTAATAGAATCCATGTGATAGGTTATTAAATCACTTGAATCTTGTCCCAGCAGTTGTATTTTGAATTGTAGAGGTTAGTGAGCCAAGTGGGCTTTACTTTGTGTGCCACTCTGTTATTTTACATTGTACTGAAATGACAGTATTCCCCTGCTTCTCAACAAGCCACTATATAAAATCTGTGTTTACTTTCTGAAGCTGCCAAGTTAGGCAGAGTTATAAATAGAAAAATAATTCTGACGGAGGAAGCGGGGTGAGGTTTTATTGGAAAGGTTATCTTCTCAGTGGGTTTTTATAGCGTACTTGGACTCATGTTTTGTGCTCAGTCCTTTAGTTACATTCCAGGCCGTTGCTTTGAAACCGATTTTTGGTTTCTGAACCAAAAATGAAGTAATATAGCGGTTGTTGTGTGCCATCTAGTGTTCCTCATATGAAGCAGACTTTCTGAGGAGGATCTCCTAAGTTCCCACCGGACGGATGTCCCGCATCCTGTGCTTGCAGGACCATTGTGGTCTTGCCTCCTGTGCAAAACTCTTGCAAAGTGTGAGGTTGTGAAGCCTCGGTGCTCTCCCTGTGCTGCTGGCAACAGGGCTAGGAAAGGGAAGGAAGAAAGGGAACAGTGGGAGGGGAGAGCACTAAGGCAGTTCTTTTACATTATAGATAGGTACCATGGTTTAAATATCACCTGTGGGTTGCACTAGAATATAACAACAATCACATCGATGTTGTGATAGTCCCTGAACTTGAAGAACAGAAATTTGGCTTAAAGCAAATGAACTGAATGTCCCTGTGCTGCAGCTGGGTGGAGTGTAAGTCTGAATATAGATTCAGTATAGTTCAGATGCTGTTTTCGTACTGCATGGGCCTCAAGTCCCTGCAGGATGTACCATTCTCACAGTGAGGAGAGTAGTCTACATCTTTATAAACTATTCTGATTTAGTATGTCTCACTTCCAGTACATCTGTTTTTATTGATCCAAAAATAACTGAACTGAATACCTTGAGATGGGTGTCACAGTTAGAGACTAATTTTAAATGGTGTAAACAAAAGATGGCTGGAGCACTGGGAAACTTGCAGGAATTGCAGTAACACCAGAGGTTTGCACTTTACCAAGGTTATAATAGAAGTCTGTGAAAATTCAGAAAATTGAATCCACGCGGTCCAGTCTCAGACAGCTAAGCCTTGGAGATCAGCATTTAGCTCTGGCGTTGCTTATGTGACTTTTGTGGATGACCACAGGGCAAACATTTGAAACCATACATTGTTCTGTGCATTAATGAGGAAGTGAAGTGTTGAGAAAGGGAACATGAAACAGAACTGAAAATATTTGAATTAGAGAAAGAAAACACTGTGTGTGTGGAAGCAGACCTGAGCAGCAAGCCTAAGTTCAAACTGAATTTTGACAGGCCATATTTTTATCAGGCTCCTTTGTTCCAGTTTAAGTAAATATAAATTATTTTGGAGAGAGAATTTTTTCCAAAGGAAGGTCAGCATAAGCAAATGTAGATAAACAATGTAGAAAGAAAGACTGAACTGGTAACTCATTTTCTGAGTATTCTGTGGTTGTAGGTAAAGTTTAGAATGAAAATGCTCATTAATAGAATACTTACTGTTATTAAAGGAGACGTGGTTCAAGAACAGCATTTGGTGGAACCACTAAGAATTAATTGAACTGCCTGACATTAAGACTGTATGATAACCTTATTTTTTGGGATCCTTCAGAAATCCAGGGCAATCCCCCATGGGCATGCTTTGAATCCATAATACTAGATAAAGCAGTAACTGAAAAAAACCAGTGACTACCACATGTGATAATGTTTCAGATTTAGTAGCTATCCTTATGGGCAGAACACAGCCCAAATCAGGCAATTTTATACCTTCACAGCAATGATGTCTTTTAATTCAGTTGCTTTTGGCCCTTACAACCTCTGCTGTTCCCATTTCTGATACTGTAGTACCTTTTTTCTCCCAGTACTTCTTTCAGTAGTTAAAGCAGAAAGTTCAACAGGCTCTGCAAAAATTGATTTAAAAAAAATCAATGCACTCGAACTAGCCTGAGAGATATCTCTTGTAGACAAAAGAATAAGTGTCTGCCTACTTTTCCTAACCACTTGGGAATTCTTTGGATTTAAATCAAAGTCCTATCGGAAATTCAGGATTCTTTTTCTCTCAAACATAGCTTCTCTAAATCAAGGACTATGTCTCTGACTTTTCCAATTAGTTTGTTATTGAGCAGAATAACTAGTCAAAGATTCATGTGTAACCCCTGGTCTCCTTTGCTGCTTTCATGATCCATTGGGTGAGTCACTGCTTAGTAATTTCTCCCCTGGAATTCAAACCTGGAGGAAAACCTGGGGAGGAGTTATTTCTTTTTAAGAGGACTCCAGATGAATAAGTGATCATCATTAAGTCTGTGCAAAGGGCAGAAGTTTTTCTTGTCACATCCTGTGGATTTTGATTGAGAAATGGAAGTAAAAGACAGCAGAGAATACCAGTAAAATCCATAGGAAAAGTAGTATGTGAAGGACACAGCTGTAAATTGACACTGTTACCCAAGGCTGTCTCCAGTATCAAAGGGAATTTGTGAACTGTGTCTGTAGATTTGCCCAAACTATAACACTATGTATTCTTTTTTTTTCCTGGTATGTGTGAGTGTGTATGGTATGCACAATACAACTCACAGCTGATGGGGCTTGGCACATCCTCCTATACAATGTTAATAATGGGGAAAAAATAAACATTGCACACAGCAGCATAAAATGATAAAGCAGCCAGTTTCCTAAATGAAAGATGAGATAAAGCTTGGGTCTGTAACTCAGGAAACACATCAGCGTTTTCATCATACGCAGCCTGGAATGCTGGCTATAAACAATAGGCTGGCAACACAAGGGGAGGAAAGGAGAGAATTACTTAATCTAAACAATTTATCTGAGAAAAGTTTAATGAGCTACTTCTGTGTCTCAGTACAAACACAGGGTTTTAGCTCAAATGAACACGTTCTTTAAGGCAGCATTTAGAGGATTGTTAGCAGGGGTGGAAGACAGAATGCTGAAAGGGTTGTGCAAAGGAGTTTTGTTGTCCCTTTGAAGAGAGGCACTGCCTCATCCTGGGACCGGAAGGGAAGGGTAAATGTCTATGAGGTTATTTACCCTTTCGTCTGACCTTCCACATTGTTCAGTCTCAGCAATCCTTTGTTTCCTATTTTATTCTGTCCAGCTCTGAAGACGCTTCCACAGAAAAGAATGCAGGATGCTAAAATGGAGAACAAATCCAAGGAAAAGATTATTAAACCTCTCAGGATGAGCTACATGGCCAATAACATTTGTGTGAGAAGTAAGTTTCTCTCTTGGACAAACATAAATGATAAGGATCATCTGAGCTCTGTAATGTGAAGCAGGACAAAGGATGTCCAGAGTCTCATTTATTTTTATTATGCTAGAGCTTAGCAGCCTCTATCTTGGAGCAGGACCCCATCGTAGCAGCCCTAGTACAAAATGACAGACTCTGCCCCAAAGTCTGCAGAAGCAGTGGTGGGACACAGCAAAGAGATATACAACTGACCAGTGTGTAGAGCGCATCACCCGAGACGAGAGCTGGTGCCCTTTGCCCCTTAGTAGGATTTGTTTTGGTGAGAGGTAACAGGCCTGGAGCAGACAGATAATCTCGGAAGTGATGGTGAAGATGAATTTGGGCTTGCAGGTGAATAGTTCAAGGATTTCCCACAGCTTCCTGCGCTTCCATCTTTGCTCAAATTGAGCCTTCTCAGTGAGGACCAGGAGGCAGAAGTCCACAGTGAGCACAATATAATTACTATGGCAACCTTGCAGGCACATCAGGAAGATTCTGACAAACCTCCTTGTTATACAAGCTGGGTCAATAATGCTTCTGTCCATCTGATTCAACAGGAACCTGCCTCCTCCAGGCAGTGGAGAGTGGCGGGAGACACTTAGTCCCCAATGTAAAGTGAAGGCACCCACATGCCCAAACCATGATTAGGTACTGCTCTTTGCTTTGAAAGTTTTTGGGATATATAAATGGAGATGTCTTTAATCCAGTTCTCTTTCTTCCTTGGAAGGCCAGTCTCATTTCTGAGGGTCTATCAAGGAAGCTAGAGAAAAATCAGAACTATGACAATGTTTGAATAGCTGGCAACCTTCCCATACTTTCAAATGGCTTTTAAAACAATGCTCTTGATGCACATATTGCTAGGTAACACTGAGGCTGATTTCAAGGTAATTGAATTATCTGTTCCTTACCATCAGGATCTCACTGGCAAGGGCTAAGGGACCCTGAGAACCAGAGATCACAATAGAAAATTGAATTGCAACTTTGGAAATTTCTAGAGGTCTGTGCATATTTATACACTCACTAAATACCAACTATTTGTTTTAAGGAAGTAGAGCCTGGAATGGAAACAATAGGTCTGAAGTCCTCACTAAATTGCCATAAAGTTAGTGATTTCATGCCAGTTCACAAGACCAGGCCAGATAATATGAAAAGTATCAGGAAACTGTGAGGGAGCTGAAGGAGTAAAGAGCTTTCCACCCAACCTGCCTTTCATGGACCATAGCAAAGCTGCCCTATGCATCCATGGGGAGCAGCCCCTTGCCAGTAGGAAAATTGAATGGGGATGTCCTGGTCCCACCTAGAGACTTCATGTAGACTCTGCTGGCTTCTCTGGGGGCATACACAAGTTGCACATATGCCCTTAATGACTTCCTGGGGGATTCAAGCCTTTTCTTTAAGTATGTTTAGGGAAGACTGGAGAAAAAAGAAATAGTTCTTTGGAGATGAAGTAATGGCAAATATCTTGGAGGTGGAAAAGGAAGGCCAAGATTTAGACCTCAATAACCTTGCCAGTGGAATAAGCTCTACTATGTGGGATGTGAATAAAGATCATCTCAATGCATAACACTATTTTACGATCCCTTGAAAGGTGAAAACTGTCTTGGCAGCACAAGAATTCTCGTATCCACAGTGTTGAACGTTTTAACAGAAAAACCTTGATGCAGTGAAATCCAAGAGCATTAAGAATGCTGAGGCCTATGAGTTGGTAAGAAGAGACACTTTGTACCAAAACTTTTCTGGCTCTAAATATCTTCAGAAACATTTTCTAGCTTGTAAGGAGAGTTCATATTCTGGGAGAAAAGCTTTGCCAAGGAAATAAACCAAGAAGGTATAGAACTGTGTTCTAATTTGGAAGGTTGCAATTGTTCTGCCAGATGGCAGGACTTTTTACTATGCCATAAGATAGGTTAAACAGCAAATACAAAAATAGAATATGGCTTACAAATTAAGTGTTATGGAAATCTATCAGCTCAAAACTGCTTAAAAGTCTTAATAAAAGCATGATTATAATCTCAAGACCTGATTGAGATTTTAGTGTGTGCTGAATGTGTAATTCTGACCAGACAGCTTTAAAGATGGAAGTGCTTTTAGCATACATGGCATACAGAAATATTTCACCAAGATTCTTCTCCTTAAGAAAACTGCAAAGAATGGTTCTGCCTTCTCCTGCCTCTCCATCAGCCCTCCCCAGACTCCGTTCCCTCCACAAACACTCCTGTGTAGGAATTTGTAGCACGTTGTCACAACCACTCTGTTACTCTGCCGCAGTGTGAGAGTTTTCTATGAAAAAATAATTAAAGCCATATATCGTCAGTGTGGTCTGATGGAGCTTGTGAGTGTTCTCAGTTGAGCTTAATGAGATAGACGGCAAACAACACTTTTGACTAAATGTAAAGGGGGGAAAGCAGCAGAAAGACTTTAAAAAATTAAGATAAAACATATTAGAGAAGAAACGAGTAAAATGCATCAACTTCACAAAGAGTCAACATCATGAGCGAAGTTGTTTTTCCCACCAGAATACATTAAGCTGAATACATTTTTAGGGGTGATTCAGGTCCAAGGACTTTTATGTGGTATTAAGCCACATTAAATTCTGATCACCTGCCATCATTACTTCGGCAGTGAAAAACCTTTTGAGTGTTTAGCTTTGGTGGGGGGAGTTCAGACTGCTGAAATTAGGTACACTGCAGAGACAGAGTACCCCCTGAAGACCTATGTAGGACATGTGAATGAGTTTCCATTATTTAAACAGGGAGCTTAGTATCTTATGTAGGTTGATGTAAGGCTCCTGCTAGTGGAACAAAGTGCTCCAAGACTAGCCAACATCAAAGACTATTTCTTTGGATGTATGCCAGGGTGAAGAAGTGCCTGATACTTGGCTCCATTTGGAGTCGGTTGTCCTGATGATTTGGAACTAAGTTTGTTGGGGTGTTTTAGGGGGTAGGTGCCCAACTGCTGAAGATGTAACAGCATTTGCTCACTTTGGAGCTGCTTACGACACTGCTCAGAGGTGGAGCATTTACTAAGAAACATCTTCCGTTTCCCAGGCTAGAGCTTTTACCATATGCCTTCAGGGCATCCTGAGTGAGGCAGTGTTCAACTTCGCTCCCACGTATGCAGGGCCACAGTACAATAGGAAATACAAGACACGGGATGGGGAAGAAGCAGAAGAAAGGCTTTAGGTGGGCCACTTACTGTGTATTAAGCCCAGTGACTCTTGGGAGGACACAAAATTTGTCTCTGCCTCTGAACACAATGTGGCCCAAAGAAGTTGTTCTCCAGGTGTGTTTTGAGTGGAAGGAGCTTCTGGGACAGGCAGTTCCAGCAAGAAACACCACTGTTGCCCATGGTCATGCTGTGGTGACCCCTTCTCATGGCTGAACCCTGTTACGCAGGGTTGGGGCAGGTCTCACAGACGCTGGAGGCACTTATTTGCCTCGTGTAATCCAAAGGAGAAGTGGGCCTCATTAACACAACACAGTTATGAAGAAAATATGTTGGGACCAAACCAAAGAGTCCATGACGTTAATGTAGATAGTTTGGGGCCAAGGGGTTGCAAAATGGCCTTTTTCACTTCCATGTGGAAGGAAGGCAAGAACTGAAGGTGCTGAAGAAACTACCTTTTTTAAAAAATGAAAACACAGCTGATAGCATTTCCTTTTTGATTGTGTTTTAAGTGGCTTTAAGAGGGTCTTTCTAGCCATCTAAGCTCTTATTGCCATAGTGTCTGAATGTCTAATGTGAATTTATTGCAACGGTTGTATATTTGTGGTTGAGTTTATTATTTAACGGCTCATTTTGGAAGGCCTCAGACTGTCATTAAGATGAGACGTGTGTGAATAAAGCCAGCAGGATTTGTCTAGTAACAGTGTGTGGTAGTAAAGGGCTGAGAAAGATAACTGTAATGATTTGTTTTCTGTGTGCCAACTTTAACAGAGAAAAGTTGGAATGATTTGGGGAGGACAAAGGAAATGACAATTAGTTAAAGCCAGTTTTCAACAGATTGAATTTACATTGACTGTTTTAGAGATTTTTGTAATTTGTATTGTGAGAAGGCGGCATTTGTTTCTGTGGCAGACTCCTCCTACAACTCCATGGTCTCTGCTCCTGTCTGTCTGCCTGTGGTACTTAATTATATGTGAATATTTTAACAGGAAAACACAGTGTATGGCTAAGCCAGGTCAAAGAAGATTTATGCATCTCTCCCATATAACTTACAGGAAAAGTCTGCAAAAAGATATCTTTTCTTGCTTTTCCTGCTTTTAAGTGGCTGAAATGCCTGTCTTTCTTGCCTCGCTTTTGTTCAGAATATTTATGGATATGTTTACTTATTAATGAAATTTCTTAGACATAAGAACTAGTTCCATTCTCCAAACCACTTACAGTAACTCTGTCAACTTGCTGGATCTGTTTGGAGACTTACGTGTTCCAGGACAAGATGTGTGGGTGTTAGCAGGGAGTGTATTTATTTAATTTTCATAAGGCAATGCTTTGTCCAAAATGTTTTGGGCTTGAAAGATGGATACCGCAGCTCTCCATGGACTCCTGGGCCTCTCCAGGACCTCTTCCTGTAGTAGACGAGGTGGTGGTGTGACATGGGACGCATATGGCACGTGGAGCCAGAGGGCTAAGGCAGATCTGTGTCACCAGCCAGGATCCTTGCAGCGTTGGGCCCTCCCTATCACATCCTACACAAATCCATTGTCATCACACATGGCACATGTGGTCATGTGGCGAGAGAGGGAGTATGAGATTGTCCTGAACAAATTGTGAAAAACATGTCTAAATGTAACATTTCTGCTTTGCACCAACAGAACAAGTGAGTGTGCTGTGAAACTGAGGGTGTCGTGAGTGCTGGCCCACAACCTACTGTGTAGGTGATGCAGTGCAATCACACAGACCTTGGTATTTGGGAATTAATGCTGAAATTTTCAGAATATCCCAGGGAATTTGAATAACTAGCCCCAAAGCACTCATGATAGAGTTTTCTATGCTTTTCCTCCCAGAATGAATATATTCTTCTTTTCTATGTTCTCATTATACACAGAAGTAAGCCTTTTTAGAGCTGGTGAGTGTGGTGATGAGTCTTCCTTGCAGGGAAAGCTTAAACTACAGATGAGCTCCTTTGGGGCATTAGATAACTGAAACACATAAACAGTACACAGGCATATGTTGAGTGAAAAATGGACTTCATGGCTTAAATAAATTTCACAGCAATGAGCATGAGGGCTAGGAGAGAAAACATCATGGAAACATGGAGAGGGGAAAAAGCCACAGAGGAAAACCAGATTATGGTGTAGGAAGAAAAGCTGATGGAGCGCTTTCCAAGCAGAGCTGGCTGAAAGTAGGTTTGGAGCTGTGACAGAAGAATGTAATTCCTCTTTGACTTTTGTTCTGTTCAGGAAGACACGCAGTTATATATTATTTCTAAATGGGGAGGTTTGCATCATAGGAATACTTCATTTTTTCCTCAGAAAAGAAAAAAAAAATCCACATAAGACTCCATTTTGGCTCAAATGGTTTAGGTCAAAGAGATAAAAAATATTTATCGAGACTTTGCTACTTTTATCTTTACAGTGTGCCCTTGCTGGGGTTTATCAATGCCAAGAGCATGTTATAATTCTAGAAGAAAGGAGGCAAGGGAGCCCTAATAAATAAGTTACAGGGAAATTTATGCTTCCAGCCACCTGCTACCCAGTCAACTGTGTTAATGCCTGGCAAAATCGAAGTCCCTGTGAGATTTCCTGTCTCCTGAATATTAGTTTCCCCTGTAGTAGGTAGATACCTCTCTAATGGGTTTCTAGCCACCTGCAGACCTGTCCAGCTGGGTAAATTGCATTGCATCGTAATGAACCTGCTTAAGCAACAAGGAGGGAAGTTGCTACAAAATTATTTCTGTAATGGGAAAAAAACTCCTTAATTAAAATATTATGCTCTTAAGTATCAACTAGAACAGTTAGAAAACTGAAACCACTTAATAGTAGCTTGCCTTTTTGTCCTATCTTAAATGGTAATGAATGTAGCTGATACCTATTGCAGGTCATATTAGCAGGACATACTAAGTTGTGTGATCTGTGTAGTGAGGCATATGGGGACATAGCAGACATTATCTGGACATGCTGTTTGGATATTTTATTAAAATATGTTTTCTAGACACTTTGCTGTGCACCTGGAGCCTAATGTATTCATAGTTAATAAATTCTAATGGATATATAAATGTGCAAAGGAGGCAAGGTCAGTGAGAAGGTAGATGTGTCCCATAAATAGCACACTCCAGAGACTGTTGTCTGTGAGATGACAAATTTCACCCTCCTTTCTTTTTCACCCCTCCTCCTCCGAAAGTACCCCTCATGGGAAAAGTAGCAGAGGGATCCAATGGGTATGTGACTCATAGAAACATCAAGAAAGAATGGAAAGGATAATAATGTAGTTTTTCACATTGCCATGTGACTTGTCACAGAAAATGAAGTGACTAAACCTGATAGAAAAGAAGGAGATTTTCCAGTGTGGCAAAGGTGACAGGCAGGGGTCTCTAACCGTAACGGCTGAGAAAGTGTTGGCCTTTATGGAAAAACCCTGCCTTCAAGGCGAGGAGGTGAATAGCTCAGCCTCACAATCTTTTGCTCACAAGCAGCTGGGGAAATCTTGACTGATAAGTATAATCTGGAAGGATATATTCCTGCCTTGTATTTTTCTGTTGCCATTTTATTATTGCAGATCTCCATTTTAATCTGTGTGTTACAAAATGAAATGGTCCTTATCTTTTATCCGTATTTTGTATGGTAATAAACTGATTTTCTACTACCACGTAGGCACTGGGTAGTGTAATTGCCAACATTACAACTGCTGGATTTTTTATAGAGTACCACACATTGTAGGCACGGTTATAGGTCCCCCCAGAGTCTGTAAGGTAGCGTCCATTTGTCTGCAAATGCATGCTGTAAACTGGTAGGTTTGACTGTCTAAACTGGAGAGGAGGAGTTTTCCAAGGTCTGGATTTGGACATCACTTGATTTGTGTTGTGATGCCTCAGTGGGGCTGGTCTGGTCTGGTCACCCACTCTGGTGATTCTCCTAGCAGCCAGGATTATGGGGTGACTCTGGGTAGCAGAGATGCCCTGTGAGATAGAAAGTTATACTTGCAAAGAGGAAGCTGTTTTGCTGCTTTTTTCACAATCATAAGAAAGTGAGAAGAAAGTGAGGACTATGAGTTGTTGGAACTCTCCTGACCCTTCCTTATGGCAAAATTACGTTATGACCATGGGAAATACCTGCCTCTTCTGTGTGTTATGTCACGGCATTGGAGCTTCTGCTTTTGAATTTGGCTCTGGTTGAGTAAATATTGTGATTCTGTCTGGGCTTGCTGTCCTAGCTTCTCTTGAGTTTCTAAATGATCCTCTGTGTTGAGGCAGTGATCACTGGGCACATACTCCTGAATGCCAAAATGAAACAGTCAGCAGTTAGTGACAGCAATTACAAACAAGATCCATGCCAATTCCAGCTTTGAAAGTTAAAATACAGCAGCTTTTACTACCATTTCTGAGTCTCTGCTCCTTTTGTGATCTTTCTACAGCTACATGAAACGTGGTTAATTAACCTGCCATCACCTTCTCTTCTGTGAGTCTGTAGTCACACAATCTACTGGGTATGCTGAAGTTTTTCAGTGATGTATGTTCCTCCCTGTGCTGACATTTTATTTAACCTCTTCATAATCTATAAAGTTAATTCAGTTTTGCATGTTTTTTTTTCCTTGTATGCTGGTATTTCTAGTGCTTCTGGTCTTTCTATTAATTTTGAAGCAGAAAACCCACATTACTGAAGGTGACCTGGATGGTCATTCTTTCAGTTTGATTATTAGCCCTGGTCTGGACTTGGCCATGCTTATGCGGAAGGTAAGGCTTCTCTGTCTTTGCAGAATATACCTTACAATGAGAGCTCACTAACTAGCATTTTTTTCTTTCTTAGATAGTTTTTTGTCTGTTATCCTAAGTTTTCAATGAAAAGGAAAACTATCAAAGGAGAAAATTTGCATTTAATAAGGAAGCTAGGAAAAACTGAAGCTTTTAAATGTCCTCCAGTTTGAGGCAGCCTTAGGATAGTGAAATTAATACGTAAAGTTTAGATAAAATGGAGAAAGATAGCTACCACTGCAATGCAGTGAAATGGAATTAAGGAGTCTGAGTGATTCTTTCTTGTAAAGGTCAACATCATTGACTGAATTTTTGTGAACCTAATAAATTCTAAGATATGCTATAAATAGGAGCATCTCAAGGGCAATACTTAAGTCATTCAACTGAAAAATGAGACAAAATAAATAGTAAAGTGATAATGAGAAATGGCAAATCAAGTTAAAATGGTATGTTTAGACCTGACTTTCTTGATAATACAATTTTAAAATGTTACCAAATCAATTCTTATTTATAATGTGCTTTGGAAAGAGATTAACTGACTTTGGGTACAAACCAGGTTTCTACAGAGATTTTCAGTAATGCTAATCCTATTCGTATTTAAAGGCTGTCACAACAATGAAAATCTCTATTTACATATTTGATTTGAATTTTAACCTGTAAATTCAATCTTTTAGCAGAAATGGAAGCAATGCTTTACCATGTTATAATCACTACAGAACCACAACATTTGATCTCAATTTTCACTGATAAAAGCACAATTTATTAGTAAGGAGGAAGGATAATTACTCACAGGCTTCTATTGTGAAACTATTTTTTTAAATCAAGAATTCAGGGAATTCCAATAGTTAATACCCTGTAACAGATCAAAGTGGTCCATTCCAGCTTTAAACTATATTCGTAGCTTTATAGCAAGTACCCCCCAGTTGTACATTCGTGTATGATTTTTATTTTTATAGAATGAATCGGACTTCATACTGGTCTTTTCTCATGAAGAAGAATGTCTGTAGTCAATGCTCAGCATCCAAAAATGTTCTGTTCTGTCCTGACTGTAAAAGCTCCTGTTGTGTGCCTTGTCCTGACTGTAAAAATTTCACTGTCCCAAGAGCTTGTCATGGTTCAGAGATCAAGTTTGTCTTTGAGGTAGCTGGGACTTGATCAAGTGATTCTATTACCAGGAGATGAGCAGGAGCTGGAGAAGGGATCTGAGCTGGTGACTGGTCTCTGTATCAGTGTAGATGAGACAGCTGCAGCTTAGCCTGGTTGGCTCCTCTCTGTGTTCTGCTTCCCTTCGAGGATGTGTTAGCTTCTCCAGCCAGCCAGGTACACACTACCCTGCAGCAAAACAGATGCTTTGAGCTAGTGAGGTTTAGAGTGAGAATTCAATCAAATGGAGGCAGCCCTAAGTCTGTAGATTAATATATTTCCAAGCTGACTCTAATAACAACAGTTTATATAATGTTTAGTCACTTTCCTGAGCTAATGCTCACTGAACAGAGTGATGAAGGACAGCACCCAAATCATCTCTGTAAGCTGAACTGTCACATTAGACTATATCAGAAATGTGAAAAATGAAAATGTCAAAACCAGTGGACATTCTCTTGGATACTCTCTTTTTGGGTTTTGAGGTCTTTTCCCTTCACCTGTTCCTAAGATAGATATACTACACTTCTAAATTAATGAATTTTGAAGACAGCTTAGCCTTCTCTCACTTGTATTTTGTCTGCTGGGAGCACACACAGTAGATCAAGGTAAAGAAATAACAGGAAAGCATCTGAAACATAGATGCACAATAACCGGAGGCACTCACACAGAGCAAGTGGTAAGGTCATGGAGAAGTCACAAGGAGGGCAGAACCTAAAAGAAAAAGGTACCAAAACGGGATATGTACACAGAAATAATGCTGATTGATAGCATTGTCATCTTGTGTTCAAGGCATTCTGTCCCTAACAAACAAAAGCAGTGTGGCTCGATGGGTAGGAACTAAAGGATAAAAGAGTAGCAGGTAACGCAGCACAGTGGCCCTGGGCTTGTGCAACAGAATTCGGTGTGGTGATGCATTGCTGCTCACTCAGACCAAAAGGATGCAGGACCCCAGCAGATGTGCAAGGTGTAGCAAAGTGCCTGAGAGCACTCTGGGGAACAGCTGGAGCAGCTGTGGGTGTTGAAGGGGCAGAGGACCAGGACGAGCACCTGGCAAGCAGTGACCCAGGTGAGGAGCTGTCCCTGCAGAAAATCACACCAGTTAAACTGACCCTTGTTCCTCATATTGGAAACCTTTAGTCAAGAAGGTATCTTTGACCTAACGCTGTGAGCGAATTATACTTTCCTTCTGTGTACTGAATGGTCCTTTGGGATCTTAAATTCTGTAAAATAAAGTCAAAGCTGACCGGGACAGCAAACCAAGTGGAATAGTTTGTTACAGGTTAATGCTAGTAGGCATGGTAGGCAGCTCAGCTACACACAGGCAGTCATTAACTCCCATGCAGCAGCGGAGGGGAGAGCATCAGAAGGGCAAAAGCAAGAACACTTCTACACCGCTACATCAGTACAACAGACCCCAGATACCTCCAGACCCCAATGGACTTGGCTGTTATATACATCTTGCATAACAAAAAAACCCCTAAGGTATGGGCCTTTTCACTTTTGATAACCACCAGGAAAACTTGTGTAGTTCTTTGAACATCTTTAGGGCAGTTTGCAATGAAATACTCTGAAGGAGAAAATAAATACTCAAACATCTAGCTTTCAGCATATATCAAGGAATCTAACAGCCAGAGCTGTGCTCTATAATTATGGTATCCAAGATAGATGAACCTAAATAGTTTTTGTATAGATTTCTGAAAGATCAATATTACTGCTTCTTTTTTAAGCCTGTCCTGTGACATAGATAGATACATTGCTAGAAAATTTGTGTATTTGGCTGCTGCAGATATGAGAGAATTTCTGACAGGTTCCCTGAAGATATGGAAGGTAACAATTAGAGCTTTCATTATATTCTCTGACATTCAAGGATTTAAGATGCTACCTATAAATGTACCATGCTGGCTTCTTTTATTAAAGTGGTCTAGGTTCTGGAGGAAAAGTAATCCTTTAAGCCTTAAGTCTTCTGATACCAAAACTTGCAACAAATAATATCATGGGACATTGGTAATGGTGAATGATTTCTTTTATCTCTCACAAACCCCAGGAACAACAGAAGTCAAGGTCATCATGGCAATGATCAAGACTCACTCTCATTTCTGAGTCCTGATATTACTTACATATTTTCTTGGGTTCTGAATTTTAACAACAAACTAAAATGCAGTTTGAATCCCACTGTTCTTTTTTCCCTTATAAAGGGAATACAGAAGACCAGAAAACAATGTCAGGAAACCCTTGCATTTATTTTTAGACCTATTCGTTAGTGGTTTTCCCTCCTCCCCTCCACACAAACTCCTGTTGAAGTGGGTGACTAAGGATTGCCAGACCTGTCCGCTTCTTGTTCTGTGTTTTGCTTTTGGCTGAAGTGAAGGCCTGGAGAAGTTCAACAGTTCAGTGAGGCAAATAGCAACCCCCTCCCCAGAAGGGTAATGCACTGCCCTTATAAAACTGTAATTGTGATTAAAACAGAAAAGTGGTAGCTGGAAAGAATCTAAATGCACATTTCTTCCTGTCACTGTACGTTTTTTGCACTTACCAGCCAGCAGTTTCATGCATGCTGTAAATCCATTCGTCTGCCCCGAAGCCAAAAGTGACAGTCCCACCTTTCTCTCTCTGCTTGTAGCCCTGCTGCCTCTCTTGGGCAGGCATTAACTCCTCTGCTAGAAAATCTACCCTACCAAAAAAAGCACAAAGGACTGAAAGAATAGTTGTGGCCTGGCTGACCGCATGGTTGCACCAGTAGTAATGTCAGTGCCAGCAATGAAGTGGGAACATGCACCCAGGGACAGCGGGATGACAGGACAACTTCCTTGGTGGTCATATAGTCTTCAGGTGGCTTAGACCATTTGTGAAAGCACATCCTGAAATATAATCAGGTAAGGAGACTTAGGACTGGGGAGATGGGTGGTGAAAGAGTATAGCCTCACAGGAATTCAACAGTAGATGCCAATTAAATGATCAAAGGGCAGAGATGCAAGTGACAAAATTAGGTGATGATATTTGTAACAGAGATCAGTTAGAATACTGATATGTTAAGCAGTGTTGGTGGGTAAGGGAAGACCAATCGTTGTCATCTACCTGGACTTACGCAAAGCATTTGACACTGTCCCACATGACATCCTTGTCTCTAAATTGGAGTGACACAGATTGGACAGATGGACCACTTGGTGAATAAGGAATTAGCTGGATGGTCACACTCAAAAAGTTACGATCAAATGGCTTAAGCAGAGACTGGTGACAAGTGATGTCCCTCAGGGGTCAGTGTTGCGTCCAGCACTATTTAGCATCTTTGTCGGTGACGTGGACAGTGGGATTGTTGCACCCTCAGCAAGTTTGGCAATGACACCAAGCTGTGTGGTGTGGTCAACACACTGGAGGGAAGGGATGCCATCCAAACGGACCTTGAGGTGGGCCTGTGCGAACCTCATGAAGTTCAACAAGGCCAAGCGCAAAGTCCTGCACCTGTGTCAAGGCAATCCCAAGCACAAATACAGGCCTGGCAGAGAATGGATTGGGGGCTGCCCTGAGACTAAGGACTTGATGGTGTAGGTTGACAAAAAGTTCAACATCACCTGGCAATGTGTGCTCGCAGCCCAGAAAGCCAGCTGGGCTGCATCAAAAGGAGTGTGACCAGCAGGTGGGGGGAGGTGATTCTTCCTCTCTACTCTGCTCTCATGAGACTCCACCTGCAGTACTGCATTCAGCTCTGGGTCCCCCAAAACAACAGGGATGTGGACCTGCTCAAGTGAGTCCAGAGAAGGTCCATGAAGATGATCAGAGGGCTGGAGCACCTCTCCTATGAGACAGGCTGAAAGAGCTGGGCTTGTTCAGCCCGGAGAAGAGAAGGCTCTGGAGAGACCTTACAGCAGCTTCCAGTATCGAAAGAGAGCCTACAAGAAATCTGGAGAGTGAGTTTTCACAAAGGCATGTAGTGATAGGATAAGGGGGAATGACTTTAAACTGAGAGAGGGTAGGTTTAGATCAGATATAAGGAAGAAATACTTCACTATGAGTGGTGAGACACTGGAACAGGTTGCTTAGAGAAGCTTTGGATGCCCCATCCCTGGCTGTGTTCAAGGCCAGGCTGGGTGGTGCTTTGAGCAACCTGGTCTAGTGGAAAGTGTCGCTGCCTGTGGCAGGGGGTTGGAAATGGATAATCTTTAAAGTCTCTTCCAACCCTAATCATTCTATGATTCTATGATATGTATCTGGAAGAGAACTTTAGAGATCTAATGTGTAAGGGTGAGGTAAAAATAATCAAAATTATATTTAATGAGGGAAGCAGGAAAGCAGGTTAGCACTGTTTGCTCTCTGAGGAAATTAGAAGAAAGATAAATGAGAATGAATAAAGAAGATAAAAAAAAGGAAAAAAAATAATGAAGGAAAAATGAAAATCACTAATTTGTTTCCTTTGTCTAATGGTGTTATAAAAAGAAATAAGAAAAATATAATTGTGACATTAGGGGAGTTTCATATTCCTTGATGATACATGAGTCTCAATTCCAGCAGTATTTGATCATCTGGATAGCTATCAGAAGGTAAATCCTCTGCTAAAATTAATCAGCTTTAAGAAAGCAGGATTAAAAAAGCTGCTCTGTATAGGCCCATCTGTAGTGGAGGTAAAGTTTGCTTTCTCTGGCTGTATAGCACCATATTTCTGCCAATATGTTGTGGAAAAGCATCTGGCTTATTCTTGCTCACAGAAAAGGACACAACAGTGCATTGTATTGTATGGTGAAACAACTGACTTGAGCATCTGTTGCAGTTATAGAGGAATTTATTGATATATTAATATCAATGCCATATAACATATAGAGAGTTTCTTGCTTTTTAAAATTCCTGGTGTTTACATGGGGCTGGTCAAGTGTAACCAACAATTTCCTCCAATTGTGCAAGCGTTACCATCTCACATACGCATGTGCTGATGCCGGTGGCATGGAGGGAGGCAGTGCCAGAACTGGGAACAGATAGAAAAGCTCCTGATTTCCTGGCTACAGTGCTTTGTATTAACCAACTACCTTTCTTGGGTCAAAAAATGACACAGATAACTGGGAAGGTCAAATAGCAAAATCAGTGGACTCTGATAAAGTTAAAATTATTAGCATGAGAAGCCAGTGGGAGAACTCTCAGGGAGGGCTGAGTGCTCATCTGTCTGCACAGAATTTCAGAGGGGAATAAAATCCTTCTC
This sequence comes from Nestor notabilis, assembly GCF_000696875.1. Classification (NCBI taxonomy): domain Eukaryota; kingdom Metazoa; phylum Chordata; class Aves; order Psittaciformes; family Psittacidae; genus Nestor; species Nestor notabilis. The sequence continues at coordinate 37,683 of NW_009937351.1, forward strand.
TTCAGACACACGAATGTGGCTCACGTGGCTACAGACACTCTTCCACAGCTCATCCCTGTGCTCCCAATAGCTCCTCACACCCCGAAGTCTGAAGAAGTTGTCTTATTCATCAGAGGAGACCATGAGTTACAAATAGCGTTTGGCAATATGCTTGGCTACAGATAGTGTAATACAGTTGATGTATGTACATGATTGCTCGGTATAAATCCTTAGAACGTGCATCTTGTTTTTTCCAGAGGCTCAGTAGCTGTCCTTATCTCCTAAGCACCAGAAGGCTCTGCAGCTCTTAATTCCAGCAACACAGGCTGCCAGTTCTGCCTGCCAGCTGGGAGAAAAGCAGGAGCATGGCAGCCGTTACAAGGACTTCTTTTTGGTTTATTCTACAAGTTTCTTTGGAGGTGGCCTGTTGTCTTCTCCACACTCTTTTGGCAGCTGGCCCCAGTGCAGAGTCCTCTCTCAGGCCAAGTCTAGTATCTTCGGAGTTGGTTTTTGGTGTTTCTGTGCAAACAACCTACATGTACCTGAGATGTGGTCATCCACATTGATCTGTTTGCCTGCTAGGAACCAGTGTGCAGGAGGTGGGACAATAATTAACATGAAATTCATGAGGCACTTTCCTTGAGCTCGGTGTATATGTTTACCTGATGGTTTCCTGTCAGTGTGTTATCTCATGTCTCTTAAGGAGGACAGAGACCAGTGCAACATACTCCTAGCCCTCCTAGCTTCAGTAGAGTTATATAGAATTTATACTTTGCATATTTAAAAATACAATTAAAGATCCAATTTGGTCTTTCTATGGTCTGTCTAGAACCACTATGTCTGCCACAGAATATTCTTATTAATATATAATTAATTAAGGGAGGTTAGCAAAGAACCAGAGAGGCTTTAATGGTGTTTAGGCAATTCTGGAGAAGCATAGTATGTGCAAAGAGAAATCTATTATTGTCTTTCCAGTTAAAGTGGCTTATCAGGTGTGAACACATCTTGTCACACAGAAATACAAGTTAACAACAACTATATATATACACACGTGCACATATATATATATCTATGCATATGTACACGTATGTGTGAACCTCATCAGTGATCTTAGGAGAAAAATATATAGTGTAATTTCCTGTTTAGAAGTAAGAGAACTAGGACTATCAGTCAGGCACAATATATATGCACACAAATACTTTCAATTAAAACAAATCAAACATAATCAAACTAGAATAAAGTTTTTGATAATTTCAGACATAGTTTGCAAGAAATGTTAGATCATATTAGTAATGTGAGTTGGGCTGCATAGACTTACATTAGTATGTTGGCACATTGATGACTTCCATAAGTTCAGCTGAGATCTTAAATTTGGATCTCCTTGATTTTAATCCTACAGGAGCATATCCTATTTGTTACAGCTCACAACTGAGTTTGCCTTGTTAGGTTACATAACCGAACCTTTACTGTGTTCAGAAAAAGGTAGCAAGAGAGAGTTGGCAGCTTGTGGATAAGATGATTGTCTCTGTACAGTTCTATAGCTTAAAGTCCACGATGCTGCTCGTGATAAAGCAAAGACTTTTTGATTTTTAATGCATATCAGCTGTAAATAGCACGCTATTCTCGTGTATTTGTCACAGAGCTGAACTAGTTTGTCTTCAGTAATCAATCTTTTGCTGTTATGGCTCTGGATAATATTTTTATAGGGTAGACTGTGCCACCTGACTGTGAGAGGTTTCGTCTCTTGTCCTCTGAAGAAGATGGTGTTAGCATTTCTCAGAGACAGGATGCTAGGCTAGATAGAAACACAGGAACTGCCAGGTCAGATCAGCCTATAAACTTTGCAAAATATGGTAGGAATGCTTTTAGCCAAGCCTCAGCATAACTCTCACAAGTGCACCCACAATACTGTGTGACAAAAGCTAGGCTTGAATGCAGTTTCTATTTGTCATGATACACTTTTTCACCTGCAATAGTAATTTTTTTTTTTCAAAAGTGGAAAATGATGAACGTAGAATAATGTTCACTTCAATACAGGTTTGCTAGTTAGAGAGAGAGAGGTTGCTTCCATGTCTGCACCCTTGTGAAGCACAACTTCGCTCATGCTCCATTTGGGACTACTAAATTAATCCCATGATCCGTCAGCAATTCTTTGCCTTTCCCATATCTGTTTCCATGCTCCTGCTGGTTCCCATAAATACCCAGCAGACCTACCATGTGTGGATTCCATGCACACTTCTTGCATGTTCCTATTAATGCATTTATTTGCCTTCAGAGATTAAATGAGGCACAAATAGCACATATAGCTTTTGGATATGAACTCCTATATTTTGACTCTGTCTAGATCAGGGTTTAAATGTTTGAGGTCACACTGAATCAACTTACTATTACTGGTATTAAAATAAGTCGAGCAAGACCTCTAACGTCATTGTACTGACCTGGCTGGCTTAAAACCTCAAGAGGCTTGCTTTTAACTAACACTTTTTTGGTGCTCTTCTGAGTCCTCAGGTGCAAAAGCTTCAACTTTCCCTGGGTTTCTGCTCTGCGAAGAGAGCTGGAAGTGTCCCCATGCAGTGTCCTGAGTCCGGCAGCTGAGCTCCTGGGAGAAATACCAAATGTACGAGGTGTGGTAAAGTCATGAATTGAAAATACTACTAACTAGGCCAATCTCATTAATACCTTCTAAACACAAGAGTTTGCAAAATGAAGCATGTAATTAGAAGTAATACCAGTCTTTTGAAATCCTGGCCTTGAGAGGCATGGATGTTATGTGGTATAACTAGAAAACAGGATTGGGATCATTAGTAATATTCCTAAAAGAAAAGGCAAGGCAATGAATGGAAAGGACCAGGCTAAGGAGTCTTTGGTGTTTGTGGGTAGAAGTGCCTAATGATCGGGACTCCTCAAGTCCTGTGGCTGTGTTCACTGGGTTGTGCAGATGGAGTGTGGGAGCCAGTATGAGGCAGCAGTTTCCTTGTGCCTTGGGCCCCGCTTTTACTATTTAAGCTATGAACCTTCAGCCTGAAAAGTACGTGTCCCAGTTCACAGGGATCCCGTAGGCTTTATCATCTGGAAAGTGCAGTAGGTATTGCTGCCAAGAAGCCGTGGCATCCTTTATAGCTTCAGTATTATTTAATGGAGGCAGAGATTACTTCTTGGGCTACAGAGGCTCAGGTCATGAGTGTTTAAGTGGCAGTGAATTGGGTCGAGATTTTCCTTTGGAGGGAAAAATCCTGTTGGTAGGATAATTCAGAGTGGAAATCACTGGTGCAACGATATTTTCTTTTTGACATCTCTCAGCACATAGCTTGCACTTGGGTTCAGTTTCCTTGAACTGACACGGTAATAAACTATGCACAGAAAAGCCTTGTCTTTGGCTATCTCTGCTGCAGCATCCTTAGTTTCTAGGATGCATGAAAAATACAAAAAGATCCAAACGACCATCGTCTTTTTCTCCTCTCTCAGTGCTTGTCTTTTCCATGCCCGATTGCCTCAGTTCAAAGACCTCCTACCTGCCTGGTCTAAAAGGGGAGCCTTGCCATTAACTTTCCCCATGCAGTTGCTTGGCAACACAAGGTAAAGATCTAAACAAAAGGACAAAGAAAAATGATTTAATTCACAAGACAGCCTGAACAGCTTTGGAGATAGTTGCTTGGTAGTAGTCTTTCTGTGGTTTGGCTCACACTACAAAATTTTGCTCACAAAACAGCGTGACACCCCCTGTTATCACCGGTGCACTGAAAAAGCCCCTTGTTGCAGACACACATATGGCTACAGAAAAGCGTGTTTCCTGGCTGGCTTGGCTCTTGCTGTCTGGGGAGGAGGTGTAAATAGATCAACAGAAAATTGCAGCTTGGTGGCATATGTTACCCCCACCCTGGGGGCTCCGACAGCAGAGTCCTCAGCTACTCTGTGCAGAGTCGCACCCTCAGCATGTGTCTGCTCTGACCCCTCATGTCCCCACTCCTCTCATCTCTGGCCAGGAGAGGACATCGGGGGCCAATTCATTCACGTCTCCCTGCTGTCCCCAGTGCCGGGTGACATGTCTCATTATGCACTGCGGTGGCAATTGGCACTTCCACTCAGTGCTGGAATGAGATGCAAGTCCTCGCTAGGCACGTAATGTATGCGCTATTGGTGCCAAAGTGGAGCCTATCTCTTGTAAAATGGCTTTGATACATCGATAAATGGAGCTAGCTGACAAAAATTCCTTAACAATGAAGTATCATTTCAAAGCCAATATTTTTTCAGAGTGCTGAAGGTACAAGGAGCCCTAATGACTAACAGAGGATCGTTATGTATGCAGGTGAAAAAGAAAGATGACAAGGATTTTAAATCAATCTATCACATTATGCATTTACCTGCCAGCAGTGAGTTTCTCACCCCTTTCATTTTCCACTGCCAAATACCACAGATTCAGGCTGGTAAGCAGAGCATTTGGGGGCAGAATTTACATTAAAAATGAACCTTTTACATAAATTATGACCTCTTTTGTTTCCCTGCTGACTGATGCACTTTAGCTGTCACATGCCCATTGTAGAGGGACTATTCTTTCCCTGATATGTGCATGTAATTCTCATTAACATCAAGGCGAGTTACAAGTACTCATTTGGGAAAGACAGAACCCAAAGTGCCTCTAAATGCTTATGACAGGGGTGCCCAGATTGCCAGGTCCTACAAGCCACAGTCTAAAATTTTCATCTGGCTGAGAGCCTCTCCCTGCCCAGCATCTCCCTCAGCCACCCTGTGAGTCCCGCTGCGCTAAATAGAACAATCCCCTAGACCCTGCTGCAGTCCCCCTCTGCCTCCCCAAAATCCTCCAGGCAACCCAAAGCCCTCCCTGCTCTCCCAAACGTCAACCTCTCCAAACAGCCTGGGTGATCACACCTTGCAGCTGCCAACACACCATCTCCACTGTAGATCCCTGCTGATGCCTGCTTGGTCCAGCAGTGGCTTTGACTTTGGCAGTGGCAGCACCTCCAGCACCCGCAGTGCCAGCTGCTGCCAGCTGCTGCCTCCTTCCGGTTGCTGCACGGCACAGGCATGTTTTGAATTCTGTGGGCTCCTTCCATGTCTCATGGAGAGAGCCGGAGCGAAGCAGATGTGTGAATCATCCCTCCTGCTTCCAGGAGGCCTCCATGAGCAAAGGGGATTCCTGACCAGATGCAGCTTTCCCCATCCTGTGTTTTGACCTGCTGTTCTACCCCCAGCTCTGGCACATCTGGAGTAAGAAAATGAGAGCAGGCTGGGGCGCCGTCAAGCTGCGTGTGGATCACAAAGAGTTGCTTGGCCACCCTGTGTTGTGGTCCCAAAGTGCTGGGACTGCAAAGTGAAGGCGCCACTGTGGGAGGTTAGCTCTGAGAGGATGCTATTTGCACTTTAAGAAGTGCTTTCATCTTCATGTGCAGCTAGCATGATCTCTGTATTAGGCACAGGCAGGGAACCTGGCTGTCGGCAGCTTCTCTCATTCCCAGTCCTCTTGCAGTGTTAGTACTGCCACAGAAGGTGTGGGACAAAACCTGAGCCTCCTACACGCACGGCGGGATTGGTAGGCAGGGAAGGAGTGGAAAAACTGCATAGATATTCCAAGAGCAAGGGAAAAACGACCGGTCAAATTTTGACATGACTCATGTTTAGTGTCTGTAACCTGTTCCTTGGTCTTGGTGGGTGAAAGATCACAGACACTTCTCAGATCTTCATTTGATTAGGGCTATCAGTTTCTCTATTGCGACTACCTTCCCGTATCAATGTAAAATGAAAAATAGCCTGACGAATAGTCTAACTAATCTTAGACAAGGTTAGAACATAAAAATACTTTCAAATCATATATCTTTAAGAGTAGTCAGCCCCTATTCCAGCCTTTCAAGAGGCTGAAGACTAATCACAACAATAAAGTAACTCACAGAGTAACAAGATGTTTACAACATGATATAGAGGAAGGAACTGCCTCACTGAGGAAAAGAAAATTGCCTGAGAGTGGCAGTGGTATTTCTTAAAGCTAGAAGTCATGAAAGAGAGAAGTATGACAAAAATACAGACACGGATCATCGCTTCAGCTTTGGGAAGATGCCTCTGCTGGCTCTGTGCAGAAGGGAGCAGTGAGCTCCCACCTGATTAAATACTGAAATCGGGGTGTTTCCTAGCAGTGTGGGGTTATTAGGCACTTAAGGCTTAGTTGAGTTTAGAAGGCACTTTTTAATCTCCAGGATTTGCTCAGTATGAAGCCTTGTGGATCTATCAGCTTTTAAGAATCCTGAATTAAAACAACAAAACAAAACATGCCTCTGGCTGTTTTATGATTTTCCATAAAGATGAATCTGGGCACATGCAACTTGGCGTTAGATATTTGCCTCCTGCCAGGTGTCTGAGCGCATTTAGTTTCATAATGTGCTGGAGTCATGTACATTCAAAAAGCCTAACAATGCACATTGTGGTACGGTGTACTCCTCAATTATTCAGTTATTTTCAGTAAGAAATGTCTTTTCTTCTCTGCCACCGCCCTCCTCCCTCCCTTTCCCCCTCCCTAATAACTCGTTATTGGGTGCTTTTGCTTGGCAAAACCTCTTCTTTTTAACAGCACAATGGGAAGGCAAACTGAGAGTGGCAAAATGCTCTTTTCAGAGAGTGAAACTGGCAAGTGCCTGACAGGTCATAACGGTATTATGTGGCACGACTTTCAGGCTAGTGAACATGTGCACTTAGTATTTGTTTTCATGTGGGAAAGAGATGTAGTCTTAGTATTTCACACATATCACCTAAGGGGAAACAGAGCCATCATACTGGTAGAGACCAGCATCTATGCTAAGACTAGTCTGTTTTCCAGTAGTTCTAAAATATAATAAATCACATGCTCTGGGCTTTCTCCTTACCAGCAGTATTCTCTCTAAAAGTTCAAATATCTTTCAGTAGTTGTTTCCTATGCCTGAAAAAGGGAATAAAAGGATGAGCAGTAACATTTAGATGTGAGAGAGAATTAAGGCTGTGGGAGTGGTGAGCGATGCATATGTTGACATTTCAACTGTAATTAACTAAGAAGCCTTGAGTCAGCGGTGGCATGTAGCTACATGACTGCTGGAGCACACCAGGGATTCATCTTTTCTTAAGATATACATCCAAGAATTGTAAGCTGAATTGCCATCTGGAGGTGCCCATCTCTACTCACAAATGTAGGCTGGATGGCTGGCTTAGACCTTTCTTTTGGATGACTTAGAGAGGATGAAGCTGGATCACATTGCTGTGACTCAGCACTTGATCTTTCTATGGTGTTTTTCAGGAGGATGTTAACTCCCTCCTTTCAAGTTCCCTGCTTCCAAGCCTCTTTCCTTGCTTCCTTCCACCCTTGTCCTCTCCTCTTCAGCATAATATGCCTCAGCAACTCTTTGGCAAGAGACAGCAAATGGCCAAAGTTTTTGTTTCAAGAATGACGTTAAAGTTTAGAATTTGGTGTATGCAGTGGAAAAAGATGAGGCCTCAATTTTGTGTTGCTTTGTTTTCATTTTGGTGAAGGAATGATAGTCTGGCGGCTATACTTACCCACATGATTCAGAGCCCTTTCTACCATAAGATCAACTGAACTGTGATCTCGGGTCATACTCAGTTCCTCTCTACTGCTAGAAGGTTTACCACCTGCAGGCTACTGACACAGGAGTTTTAATAACAGAAGTTTTGTAACTTCCTGGTTACAACCCTGCCCCCAAGAAATCTACTTCTCTGAAAGCTTTTGTGTTTAAGTAGTTAGGATTTTCAAAGATGAGTAAAATGAAGCTGCAAAATACTGCCCACCTTCAATACATTCGGGATTTTGACTTCACCCTCTCTGCCTTTCTGAGTGGGAAATCTCTGTCCCCACTCTAAACATAATGAAGTCGCTGCACCTTATATAAATTTGTCCAGTACCATTTTGAAGTGATAACTTGGCTCTTGCTTGCAGTACAGATGATGCCTTTCCAAACTAATTTTAGTAGTCTGTGCTGAGCTCTGTGCATGGCAAGACCATCACACTCAGTATGGGATCAGAGTGTGAACCCAACTGCCTGCCTCAGACAATTTAAACATGTAAATGGTGCATCATTTTAGTCTTAAATAGTAGCTTTGATGTTACATCCCTTTTATGCAAAAGGCTTTCTGTATTTTAGGACTGCCTTTATTTGCGTTCACAGGCAGTGGGAGAATCACTGCAACAGTTCAATGGGAGCAGGCAATGGTAATGTCTGGAGCAAGAAGGAAAGAGAACTATATCCCATTGAATCCCGACAGGTGGACTTGTGCCAAGCTAGAATTTAATTAAAACACTGGGATTAAAGCCACTTTTCTAGTAGCACCCTCTTTAATTAAGTGCTGAAGGCAGTAATATGACTAAGCTGTGTATCTTCTTGTTATGCCTTCGGTGCAAAATCTTCAGAAAAGAGACAGCTGAACCTATACATTGAATAGTTAGAAAAACTGGACAATTTGCCACAGCCAAATGCTCTGTTTCACTGAAAGGCAACAGCATTGGTGACAAATGGTTATATTTCACAAGCTAAAGAAAACAATAGAAACCTTTGTCTGTACAGAGATGAAGACATATGTTAGGAAACTGCAGTCACACTCTCTGCTTAATGAACTGCTTCTCTTAACTTTTATTTAATCATTCTATCCATGTAGAATCTAGGATTAGATATTAAATACATAGTATATTAAATGCTCTTCAGCAACTCTTTCAATAGACTTGAATTTATGTTCAAGCAGGTTTCAAAACAAGATTTAAACATGGCATGTTCTCACAATGCCAAACCCCTGCTTCAGGGGATCATTTCATCTTGAACTGGCTGAAAAGATACGTTTTTATTCAATCCACAGGCATAGAGTGTTTTAAAGGTCTAAAAATATCTGTGATCTTTAGAATATTAATTCTCAGAGTTGGACTTGTGTTGCTCTTCAATGTTTGGAAAAGAATGGAGTCTTTACAATCAAATGATAATGATGAATTGGAAGGTGGAACTTGAGCTTCTAGCAGCTGCACCAGGGTTCAGTTACTCTAGAGATGAGGTGAAATTAAAAAAGACAAGTCCTGTCACTACCAAAGGCCATCAAATACATTTTACAGTCATATAGTTTTGTTAGATGTGGAAGATTGAGATGATGCCAAATCTCACAGATGGATTTTAAAGTATTACTTACTTATGCTGCTGTACATGATGGCCACCAGGTTGTTGGGTAAAAAATCTTGGACAGATCCTATGTGCATGTTAATCAGGACTCTGTTTTCATTCTTTCTAGTGAAACTAAGAGCAGAAGAATTAAAAAAAAGAAAAAAGCTGAAAAGCTGCTGAATGATCACAACGTGTCTGCCAATAGCAAACAAGCCAGCAAGTTCTTGAGACTTTGGCTTACACCGAATAGTAATTTACAGCAGGCACTGTGCTTTGGAACTCTTCTGGGGGAGAGGAGAATAGGAGACTTGTCTTCTAATATTTCTTTTCTATTGAGAGAAATAAGCTCCCAGACAGTAATTCAGAACAACTAAGTTGGATGTTTAATGAGTTCTGTGAGTTAGATGCCTAAAGTGAGCCGGTGTCTGCATGCAGTTATGCACCAAACATTGTCCAGGGATCAGAAGTTATTTCAACTGTTTGAGGAACGAGGAGCTACTAAGTTTAGGAAATGATGTAAAAAGTGGCTTTATGTACTTCTTAGCAACAGTAGTTGTTTGAAACTTGTCATCTGGGGGTTTCTTACATTCTAAATATGTGTTATGAACTTACAGGTCCTGGGTTTCATATGGTAACATCAACTACTGTACTGCATTTAATGTAAAAAATAGTTTCACTGCTGGCAGCTATACCTAATCTGTAAAGATAAAAGCTAAAACTGTGTTCTGTGCAGAAGATGATAATGATTATTTCATATTTGAAGTCCATGTGAATTACTAATGTCCAGTTTTCTCTGCTTCTGCAGTTGGTTAACATTAACTTTGCGTTTTTTCAAGATTTTCTACAATCTTTTGCTATGGCACTTATTACTTGTCTGCTAACAGTTCTCTAAGACACTGGCATTGCTTTACAGCTGGCAACAGTGGACGGTGGCCCTAAACAAAGCTCAATCTAAGTTTCTGGGCTGTTTTATGTAAGGCCAATAGAACTGGGTCTGGCAGCACCATTAGCAGGAAGACAGGGACATTTTAATCTCTCAGTGCTTTCTCCAGCTTCAGCATAGCTTAGCAGATTTTGGGATGTCTGATTACTCCTAGATTGGAAATGATGAGCCATTTCCCATTTCTCTATCATTTGTACATTTTGTTTATACAGTATCTTCCAGCCATTTGATAACATATGCATCTACGGGATCACATCCGTCTCTTGTATGCATTTGTATTTGTTTTAGAACATGCACTGACCCAAGGTAATAATCACAGTAGAAAAAAGGTATTCTTTTAGAATAATTGAAGAGAGACTCAGAAAATCTTTATCTTCATTCTGCACAGTGAAGATGGAGCAACAGAGAATGGACTTGGAAGAGATGAAAATCAAAGCATCTGAAACATGGAGATTCTCAAATATATTGAAGGGTAACATGAAGATAATATGGATGCCTCTGTCTCTTTGGTGTAGCAAACACTAAAAAATCAGAACAAACTTCACCAAGATGGTGATTTACATGGCATATACTGGGACCTGTCCTTTTTGCCCACATAAATACAAAAGAAGGAAGACATCATGACTCCGGTTAAAATGTATGTTCAAATAAGATATGAAGACTTTTCCTAATAAAAGGTAATCAGAAAAGACCTTGAGGTTCACTGCAAAGCACAGTGGTGTCAAAAACAATATCTATAATAATGCTTAATAACACTTCTGATAATTTCTTCCAGGTCATTTCAAGGTTCTGTCAGGCTTCATTAATACATTCCCTAGGACTCCTGTATCAAATGCAGACAGTGATTTTTGGGTCATCCTTCCTGCTGGCTGTCATGGACATAAGTGTGTTTCTTGCTGAGAAAAATACTTAACAAACCACCTAAAATAATGGTTTGGAATGCATGGGAAGTTATGAAATACAGCTTTAAGTTGCAGAAGTTTGAGACTTCTGAGAAAGAACAGAGCCTTGCACTGCTGGGCTCTGCTGCATATGCTTTTTATTCACGGAGTCACAAGGAGTACCAGAGAATAGAATTGTAGACAGATCAAAGCTCTAAGAAAAAAAACCAACCCAAACCCTAGCTTTCTGTGAAGTTATCCCTGTAGATCAGAATGAAACCAAATCACAAGATGAAGAAGTGAGAAAATGAATAGATGACTGTGAGGTCGACAATGATCAGTCTAAACTGCAGCACTGCAGGAATACAGTATAATTAGCTCGTGGCAGCCAGAGCAAAACCAATTTAAGAAGCAAATTTAACCAGCCTATAAAAATCCAGGTTTAATTCTTAGTTCTAGACTGAACAAAGGCATGTCCAGACCCAAGCCTGACTAAGTGTGAGGGTAGGATAAGACTTCTTCAAGGCATATCATAATTCTATAGATAGCAGCAAAAAACCCAGTGATAATGGAGCCGATGTTCTTCCTACTTTCACACTACGTATCTGCCTCCATTACTGAAATTGAACCAGTGGGTTTGAGAGTCCTATTGTAGCCTAAAAGTTTTGCTTCTGCTAGCTGGTTAGCAGGTGGACCAATGCTTTCAGATCTCAAAACTAACTATGAAAAAAGTCAGTCAAAGCAGTTCAGATCTATGTCCCTGGGAAAACCAAACAAAACCACCACTAGGTTTTTCATAATTAGAAATAATTAGGGAATTCTATTTATTTAATTTTACCCTTCTAAAGTCTTTAAATCTGAACTATTAATTTAAGCTGTTCTATAGACAAGAGAAATGGATTCTATAAGAGGAAAATTCTCCCCATTCTCAGGTAGGTGTTTGAAACAGTGGATGTAACTTGCATTTTGGAGATGATGTACAACTTAGCTAGTGGCAGATAAGCTGAATGCTAGCCTTGAAGGCTAACTGACCACACTTATAATAGCATTCCATACTTTTGAAGTGTTGATCATAAAAACCAACACCAGCTCTGGAAAATAGAAGAAACAGAGTTAGCAATAAAGGCACTTGACAAAGACACTGGGTTCAGAACCATCTGCACTCATGCCAGCCGCATTACAGCTCCTGACTGCGAGGTAAGAGTGTACTTTTTTTGTATCTTTTCATGTTGTTTTGCACTAAGGGACCAGAGTTTATTATTCTGTAGGCACTATCACAATATAAACATTAAATACAAATTCCTTTAGTTCAAAGAATATTATATGCATAAAAAGTAGTAAGGGAAAATATTTGCCAAATATTAAAGACTTTCTTTAGCCTGAACAATCTGAGCTAGGAAGTGAGCTAGCAGAGAAACATGAGAGCAGCCTGAAAATACTTCTGCCTGTAGAGATGCTTTTTGCATTTCTAAGTGCATTACACTGTCACAAGGAATTCCCAAACCTGACTAAAACCTTTAGATGTTTAATAATTACACAGACCTTTACCTTTAGGCAAACCATCTATTCTAGCACTTCTAGTGCTTCTTCACCTTCTGTTGTAGAACCATGGTTGCATCTCAGGAGATATGTATATAGGTGTGCTTACTATATTTAGTATATACACAATATGTTGTTGATTAAAAGGTATATTTTGATAAGCATCAACAGCTCCAAAGAAAGCTAGTAAAAAGGCTGAAAGTTCTATCACCATTGGTGTCTAATGAAGTGCCTTCAGCAAGTATGTGCCAATATGAAACCACAAAGGTCAGACTTGTGCTGAGCTGTGCATTGTATCTGAAGCCCAGAAGAAATGGCAATCTGTATTAAAGTTCACACCCTGTGTGAAACGAGACTTGATTAAAATAATACAAGTTGTTAGCTCTGGGATGGTTCCTTATGTGAAAAGAACAAAACTCACCACACGTATCTGTGCAGTATAAAAAGCACTGACATCTTCTCATGTGCATTTAAAGCAGTGCTTAGCATTGTAATAAAACACATGGTTCGGTTATAATGTGGGGTCAAGTAATGCAAGGAGCAAGAAGAATAGCATTAAATTAAAGAAAATGGGAGATCTGACTGACTATCAGTTTAGCACTATTAGTCACGATGAGAAGTAAAATGAAGTTCATGACCTCATCTACTCTGCCTCTACTCTTTGCTCCTTTGTGTCCTTCATCAGAAGGCACTTCCTCAAGGAGATTCATAAATCCATAGCTTTCTCCAATGAATTGACACACATTTATTCTAACTGTTCTATCCACCATACTTTTATAAACAGACAAGGAAAACCTGCTACTCTGAGGTAAGTTACTACATCCTCTGCTTGTGACTGACAGATGTTTGGTATTTTTCTCTTAACTGGTTGGTGACATCCTCACAGTATTTCTTCAGTCCATCTATATAATGCTGTGCACATTGACATTATTGTATACAGTGCATAGGAAAGAAGAACCAAATAGTCCTCATAATGCATATAACCTATTTATTACACATAGTAATAAGTTGGTACCAGTTTATTTTAGCTTGAAGAGTAACATGATCTTTTCCAAAAAGCAGCTATCACTTAAATTTTCATAAGTAAGAGTACTAACAGCATCTTCAGTAAGACTCTTTTGCTACAAAGAAATCCATCTTTTGCAATAATAGCTATTAAGAGCCATAAACTGATTGTAGATAATGGCCTACCGTTCAGCAGCAGTAATTCAGCCACTTTATCAAGATATATGGATTTAAGCTGACCACTTTAAGACCTTGGTGTGCATGAAAAAAAGGGAATAGACTGTGAAAAGACTTGTTGAAAGCAGCAAAGGTGATCCTTCCTTAGACGCCTACAGATTATGGCATTGAAATAAGAGTCTAGATTTCACGTGAACTTTCAATGACCTCCTGTTGCAAACAAGACAGTGATGCAAAACAACCAGCAGGCCATGAGTAGCTGGGTCATCAGAGCAGCATCACCTGAGTAAACGGGAGGTCTGGTCCCACACTGTGCTTCCCAAGCTGATAATGGGAACTAGGGTGCCCTGCACCATAAAAGGCAGAGTCTGCAAAAATGTGGCTTATTTGGCAGGCCTTACATGAAGAAGAAGAAAGGCCAAAGAAATGCAAAAGGAAGATAATATGGCCTACAGCAAGAAAAAATACATATAACCGTTCAGAGTTGGTGTTTAGGGTTAGAGATCTTTCACACAAAGGGTGGTAGCAACCAACTTCTTGCCTCAGTCTCAGAGCTGCATGGTAATTGTAGGACAGGAGTTAGTCAAAATGAGCTGTAGGTGGTACTGAATTGTAGCTGAGTTCATTCCTTCCTTTGCCTGCCACCTTCTGAGAACTGATTAAAAGAGAAACTAGTAGAACATACAATAACGAGGTCCTTTCTAATCTACTCTTAACACTAAGTATTTTCCTGCTTTTTTTCCTGTTTTGTGAACCATGCTTGGGGTAAACCAATACCTTCACAGCCCGCCTACTTTGATAATCCTGTGCTCCCTTCACTTTGTGGAGTTGTTAAGCATTTCCAGATGTTACAGGATGGTTTTCAGAAGGCTCTAGTGGCTGTCTCCTTACAGCTTCCCAGACATCTCAATTACCATCTCCAACCAGTTTGCCTTTCCTCTTCAATCCTCAAAAAGTACATTACGAAATAAAAAGAAAATGATCATTTTTTTTATTACGTATTCAGTGTGGTTTTTTCAGTCACATAGATAGAAAGTGGACACAGCTATGCCTTCATTTGAGGTTTTCTCATTTATTTTTTCCTTGCTGATAGAGCTGTGGGAGACAGAGTCACATTAGAAAGTTAAAAGGAGAGAAAGATAAGACACTGGATTTAGTTCGTAGTCTCAAAAGGCAAAATAGGATTGGGATCATTAATAATATTCCTGAAAGAAAAGGCAAGGCAATGAATAGAAATGGCATGCTAACAGTTATGAAGCTGGTAAATAAATATTTAGTAGGAAGATTGGTATGAATATTTATTAATGAATTAATGCAAAGATATCAGGCCTGCTATAGAAAACATTGACACTCCCTGAAAGGTAAATTATTTATTAAAGGCGTAGTGTCTGGGTCCCTGACATGGAGAACACTGACTTGACAGGGATGTGGAAAAGAAGGGGTGGGATGAGGTGTGCTTTTCTCTCTTCTGATATGGGATATGTGTGGCATGAGGTGGGGCTTTTTCATGCTATGCATACCTTAGTAAACCATGGACACATGTTTATAATAGTATTTGAACAGTGAGGGAAGCATAAACTGCACTATAGAAAAATATATTAACAGTAGGAAAGCATAAAAACCAGTAGTTCAGCCCAGGCAATTTACTTCTGAAACAAATGGCATAAATCAACATGTTACAGAACAGAGGGAATAAAGGTGCTCAAGACAAAAATGATGCATGAAGAATGTCAATCTTATAGTCCTGAGATGCTGCCAGGGTCTCCAAAGACACATCCATACCTGTTGCCTCTTTGAGTGTCGAAATCCACCATTTAGATTCAGCTAACAGACGGGCTGGTACCCCTACTCCCTTCTTCCAAGCCTGAGGATTTAAAAGCACATGGCAGCTGCCAGAGATACTTCTGTAATGCAGACATGTATTGAGAATCGTGTAGGTCGGCCTTTTTTTCTTTCCCCACTGAGTTTTCTGATAATTCTCTTTGCAGCTCATGTCACGTGGAATACTTGTTTCCTCAGGCAAGCCCTTCATCCCCCAGCCTCTCATTGTTAAATCCCTCAGTTTTTGCCATGGCAACACCTGCCAAACCTTCTCCTTACCTTGTCCCTTTGAGAGCACCACCTGACCTCTCTCTGGTACCAAAGGTGCTCCAGTAAGACTGCAATTCCTTTTTCAACTGGACCTCACCCATTATGGAAACAACTGTCTGTAATAAAACACAGTGCACGGTGCACAGTGATGCAGTACAATGACAGGGACATGAATCAAATCTTTGAGAGATGAATAAAGACAATGTAAATTTAAATAGGACAATATGATTACTGGAGGTGGAATTAGGTTTGGACACATGATAAGGCTCCATTCACCTGTGAAAAATGACAGAAGATTTTTTAATGAGATTTTCAGTTATAAATGTTGAGACACCATCAGTCCTGAGGTGATAAGATTAGAGTTTGATTGTGTGTAGCTGTGAGAGTAGAAGTGTGTATAGAGAACTGACCTACTGTAAAAAAGCACTGAGGGTCTACAGGGGGACTAATCAGAAAATAAAACTGCTACAAAAGTATCCTAGGATAAAAAAAAAAGTTAGATACAGTCTGTTATAATTTAACAAACACTTGTAGATAAAATTCTGGTTATGGGTTACTTGAGGCATAAAGTGGTATAAAAGAAGAAATTAAAGCTCTAATAAATTAATGTTGCTTGAATCAATATGCTGTTAGGTATAATGCATTGCAAACGACAGGACAATTAAGGAATGGGAATGGAATTACTTCTGGGATCTAACATTGAGATGCCATGATCTGAAAATCAAAACCAACTTTGACAATTGACTTTGGCAAAACAAGTTAGGAGAATTGACTTAGAAATGGGCTAATTGTACATAAGAAAAGACCTATGAGGGGCAAGTTTAGTACTGTATTAGTATATACCTGTTAAGTCTTTGTGTGCCTCATAAAAGGTAGTTTATGAGGTCTGAGGAGGCTTCATCTCTACTGGGACTGGCAGGTTCAGTCCAGCAGGCAGGTTTGTACAGGTAGGCACTGCTGCCATTTCCATGGTGCCAATGGGTCTTAACCATATGTCAACTGTGCTGCCCCTGCCTCTCCTGCACATCTGCCTTTTGCTGCCAAAAGGCAAGGAAATGTATGCTGAGGCTGCATTGCTGCTGGTTCAGGGTTGGTATGTTTGGTGAAATAATAATAGGGTTGGTTTGTCATTATCTGCCAAAGACCCTTTTTACAGACTGTGACCCTAACATCTGCACCCCAGAGCTATGCACTCCTGGCACTGGTTGTCTGTATCTGACCCATCTGTTATTTCCATCTGCTCTTCTTTTTGTGTTTACAAGAAAGGTTTACAAGTTATGTTCTGAAATATTATTCAGATCCCATTGCACCATTTTTGTCTTTCCTTTATGCAGCTTATGTAGTGTGGAAAACTGAAAGTTTAGTGCTAAGTAGTTGTTAGCTTCTAGGCTAATTAATTTCCCCTAAATGAAAGAAACAGAATGTTCCTCAACTTAAAATGCTTGTCTCTCCTTTCTGAACTTCATCCTCAATGGATTCACTTTACAGATCTCTTTTTGCACTAATTAATTCCATTGCTATTTATTTTCCTTCAAAGAGCCCCGTGGCTGGTTGTCACAGAAGCAGAGTGCAATGCAGTACATTTCTAAGGAATTTAGATTTAGTGATTATATGGACATCAACCTTCGCTACTGTCTTTTGAGAGTAATTCTTACCCTGACCACAAAACAAAGTTTTGCTCAGGTGCCTTGCTGCAGTTCCATCTCATATTTTAAACATGTAGCCGCAACATGTCTCTTTCAAGGAGGCAACATTTGATACTTTCTCTTTGAATGACAAATATCAAATATGCGGTAATAAGTACAGTGTTTTTCCTCAGGAGTACTGAGGTTCCTGAAGTAAAATGTTTGTCCATGAGCACTCATCCTAATGACATACTGACAGTGTGTGCAGTGTTCATGTGTACAATGTAAAGAAAGGATATGACAAACTTGAATGTGCAGAGTGCTCAGTATTAAAAAGAAACAAATAGGTAAGTATTGCATAAACGAAGAAATGTGCAATCTAAAGCTTCTGATCTGGTTGCAAATAAGAAGACCTTGAAGGTCTCCCTGCATGCTCATATGTTCCACAGCTGAATTCAACATTCAATTGAATAACTAATTAGGCCCAGTGAGCTGCCTTTGGCAGCATTTGCTCCCATCAGCACCTTGTGCTCTGCATGGGGAGGGACATTCAGCCATGGCTGGGTAAGTCCTGACGATTTCAGCGGAAATTTGCAGGGAGCTTACCTGTTCAAACCTTACTACTGGAGCAGAGACTTAGTGGAGCAGCTTGTCAAAAACGGACATTACTCCACAGTAAATCTCACCCTAAGAGCAAGCCACAAAGGGCTTGTATCACCAATACAGGGTGTGCAGCTTGGGCTTCCCACAGTAGTGAGGTGAATTACAACTTAAGAGCACTTGTGGCAGACTTGTCCTCTTAAATCCCTGCTGTTCGGCTAGAAGGCATGTAGTGGGAGCATCTTTCAGCAGGGAGAGAGAATTGGGCAGGGTGAATCCCTCCATCCTGAAACATGAACGGTCTCACCAAGGCATCTGTTTGTTGGAATTTCCTACCAACAAATGTAACCATGATTAAAACATTGCACTTGTTGGAAGATGCTAAATAGAACCAGCCATTTAATAAACCCAACCCATTTTAGTATAATAAAATACATCAGGTATGGGATATTTTATGAAAATGTTTAATTCAACTGTTTCTTTGGAATGTAGTAGTCATAGTTTGGAAATTTAAGTTACAGTTCAGTTCTATGTGTTTTTTTATGCTACTCAGTGTCTGAGAATACAAATGTCATTTAAAATTAAGGCTTCGCTGTTCATTTTGAAACAACAATTTACAAGTGTCATATTGTCATAGAAAATAAAAATTTCTGTAAAAAAAATTTGCACAAAGTTTTATGATGGTACAAAACATGAAGCAATAATATACCAGTAAAATGAAATCATTTTACCACAGAAGATTTTTATAGTTTTTCAATAAAGAAAAAAATATGTTATTTTACACTTTAAAAATTATGAAACAATCTAAAACAATATAAACTGAACATTTTGTAACACTGCCTTTACAAATTAATAACTTTATAAACATATAATTTTTTTTAAATATATTTATCAGTGCAAGATACTTTTCAATGTAAAGTTGCAGTATCATTTTTCCTTTATTGAAGGGCAACTTTCATTCTGTTACCTTCAGAGAAATCAAATCTTCAGTGCTAGATCCTCATTATCATGGTAAGGTCTGAAGACCACAAAGGAGATATATTTCTTTTTATGTTCACTATACTCCGTATGTTTAAAGAAGAAAAAAACCCACCAACTACCAGTTTTCTGTTCAAATAAATCAAGACCAAGAGCTGGTCCAGAATTGATTGAAATCTGTGGGAATATTTCAAAAGGTTTTGGGCTTCAGCTCCCCAATGGGATTTTCTCTTCAAGGCAATAGATGCTTGCAACTCTCAGTTAAGTTAGTGGACTAGAAATTTTTCCAGCTAAGGAGAACAGACCCTAACACCTGAATCACACAGTGGTGGTGTGCTGAAAATAGATTCAAAAATTCCTTTATTTCTTTGGGTTAATTAACTAGCTGCTGCGATACCATTATTGTCAAATTGCAGTGTTAGATACAAATGAACATTCTGCCTCTGCCAAGGTGAGTTTGCCCCTTGGAACATTTCATGGACTTTTAGGCAAAACTTTCAGGCCTTAGGTGCTCTTCTCACCTTCTGGAGGGCCCAAGGTCTAGAGCCTGGGGCAGTAACTCTTTCAATTTAGGCATCCAAGGTTTGACGACCTGAAGTGGGTGGTTGAATTTTCACTGTAGTCTTTGCATTTAGGACTCTTTTGAAGTTGCAACTGCCCACTGTTTTTTCTACTGGGTCTTCCTTTAAAATATTTTCAACTTCAAAACTCATATTTTTGCATCCAGTCTCTCTCTCTTTTCTTCAATTTCTAGGTTACTGGTTGATTTTCAACAGATTTTTCTGTTTCATGGTTCATATTGGTGAAATTATATGCTTCAAAACTTTTAGTTAATAAATAGGGGTGGATCCTGTTGCTTTATGTAATTGAAGGCTGAATTAGCCCTTCTTTAGTCCTACTTCATTCAATACTTCATTGCTCTACTACGAAAGCAATTTTGGAAAAGACTAACTCAGAAAGTCACAATCACTTCTTTGACGCTACTTGCAGAATTCAATTAGGAAAAACATGAGTTCAGAGCTTTGCAGGACATTCCTTTCCCTATTTTTGCACTGGTTTTATCTGCTGGTTGGTAGATACTCAGGGGAAGGTTAAAGCTGCCTTGCTCCACTGCTTCTTCAGTTATGGCTGTACTGTGTGCTGTGCTGTTTTCACTGCAGAAAACCATGGGGCTCCCTTCCACCTGTAGGAGGGGAGTGATCCCTCTGGCCCATTGCCTCCTGCTATGCACCCCCGTGGGAAACATGCTCTCGTTTCTTTTTACCCTGCTGGACCAGCTGCATAGGCTGTTGAATATTATTTGTCTAATAATATTTGTCCGAAAATATAAAAAAATGACCACATAATTGTCAAACACATTTTCCCGACAGGTTACATTACACAGCTCACTGAATCTGTCACTATCTGCACTTCTGGTCAGACAGAAACCTCCTGGTATGAAATGCCAACTGGGTATAACGGGATGGTAAGAACATACCCTACATACACTGTGGGATTTTATTCTGCCCTCAGTACCCATGTGTAAGCCCAATTAGCATTGATTAGCATGAAAATGCATGCTTACTGAGAGAACAGAACTCTGGGTTTAGGTAGGGGCAGGAGGAGGAAAGTTTCTCATTGTAAAGGCAATCTTTTCAGTATGGGAGTCGTTTTCCCCAGTGTAATTAACAGGCAAGCTGTTCAGGATAAAAGACATGTTTCATGACTTCAGGAAAAAAGATACTGTCACTTTATGCTGTTAAGAAGAAACCCAAAGTTCGACTTTGGAGGGTAAAGTTAAGAATTTTCCCTTATTTTTTTAACACAAACTCTAATAAAATCCTTTGCCATTACCAGCAAGTTAAAGCTGCAGTTTTCTTTCCTTGGCAATGACAAATGCTTATGCAATCTACTCGGAGAGAGAAAGAGAGAGAGAAAGAGAAGAGACAGGGAGAGAGATTTTACATTTGAAAATACATTCTATATGAAAGAACAATAAAAGGGGATATTGCAGCTTTATACAAAAGGGTCAAGAGACATGAAGTTGAAATACAGAAAGCAGAACTATCAAGCCAGGTTGTCAAATCTGATTTGCCCTTGCCTTGCTGAGGCTACTTTCTTACACTAAAATATACTTTTTTTTTTTTTTTAAGTCGGTGAGCCATCAGAATATGATTAAAGACAAGGGCACAACTGCAGAGAAGCAGAGCTGTAGTTAATGTTAACACAATGAGAAGCAGTACAAACAAAAAGGCACTTGAGAGGACATACACTAGCCAGTGCCAAGGACTTTTTTGTTTAGTTTTTAGGCAGTACACTTGGTTACCAGTTGTGTCTGATGATGGCACATACTCTTTTATGGAGTTCACAAGCACAAAATTTAGTACAACACTGAAAAACATCAATAAAATTTGACTGTATTGCTTCATAAACAGAGCTGACACACTATATCGGTACTGATGCAGCAGTACTTTCAAAAACATCCTAACCCTTCTTTGCCTATGCACAACACGAGCAATTATACACAAATACAGGTGCAGGAGTCCACTAAATTGCTGTTACTCCAATATTTTCTGGGCACTGAGCTACAGACAGCATGTCCATCCAAAGGACCCCACTGAATACGTTTTGTGACAGCATCTTGGATTTTGCACAGTAAAACCAAAATTAACCATTAACGGAAAACAAAAGAGAGGGAGAGAAAGAAAGACAAAATGAACTATAAGTCAATCATACTTGGTCTCAACACCAGCATTTGATTATTTCAAATA
The DNA here is from genome assembly GCF_000696875.1 of Nestor notabilis. Taxonomy (NCBI): domain Eukaryota; kingdom Metazoa; phylum Chordata; class Aves; order Psittaciformes; family Psittacidae; genus Nestor; species Nestor notabilis. The sequence continues at coordinate 59,385 of NW_009937351.1, forward strand.
AAACCAACAGAAAAAGCAGACTGTACATGATTCAGATTGTTAACACAGATTGTTGTCCATGTTTATCGGTTACACACTCATTGAAGCTCCTGAGAAAAGCTTGGCTCAGTGTCATCAATGCACTTTTCAGCCTGTACAGTAAAAGATCATCAGTTCCCCAGCACGACCGAGCTATGTCCTTCCACCCCGATTCTCTGAAACTTCTCCAGTTGCTTTATACCTTCATGCTTCCGAGTATGAATTCTGTGTGTTTAGTTTGTCTTTTTTCAGTTTTACACCATCGACCAGTTCAAAATTGTAATTCTCCAGTGCAGACAAGTTCCTCTCTGACATCCCATTGTGCCAACAGGCACAGTACAGGACAACTCCACAGATGGCTCCTAAAAGCACCCCGAGTGCACTCATGGCTATGATGGTGATAAGGATTGGATCTAGGGTCTTCAGAACATTGCCTGGTTTCCTGGAGATGTTGTCATCGTAGTCCTCGCCTGTGTGGTATGGAGGGGTAATCCCTGCAATGGAGTAAAGAGTTGCAAAATTTTCAGAACTGATTCTAGTTAGAGCTTTGTTTGACGAGTTGGAAATTTGGAGAGAGGACATTAAGTTTTTGACAGAAGTTGCTACATAATCTGAAAACCTCACTTCTTGGAGGTAGTCACAAATAGCTGAATACTGTAATACGGCCCAAACAGTTGTTGATTTTTTTCAAACTGTTCTCCAAAACTCCAATCTGCTGCATGTTAGGTAGGGGTCTGATTCTACCCTAGATTAAGTGAGAGTCTTGGGAATGAATAACCAGACCTTTTAATTATATTTTGCAGCTTGCAGTATTTAGCTTGAAAATGATAATTAAATCTCATTCAGCTCAGTTTGAATGTTTATAGCCTTAGACATCGGTTGGGAATCTGCAGCCATTTTGTATCTATCTCCACTTCCCTGACTTCAGGACTGGACCTTGAAATAGAAATAGTGACAAAACTGACACAGAAGAGCACTCTGCCTCCTTGTGTAAAATACCCACTGGATATCGTATTGTTTTCCCTCAATCCTTTCAGCTTATGAAAAACTTCCAATAAGCTTGCAAACCCTGCTAGCTGTTGCAGAAAAAGCCAAAAAATCCTTTTGGACAAACCCTGCTTTCACTGAAATCAACAACAGTAATGTTGACTGTAACAGAAAAAAAAGATAATTAAGCTCATTGCCTGAAAAATGCAAGTATATTTTATTATTGGGACAATATGACAATTATGATCCATTTAATGATCCATTTACAGCTATCATCAGTGAAAATGATAATGCTGTGGTAGGCTGGTCATAAAATGACATTTTCAGCCAGGTCTGTGAAACAATTAGCCTGAAGAGTTTTGAGCCTAATTACCTAGGCACTGCACGAGTCATAAATTGTAAGATGTAATAATAGCTGTTTCTTCAGCTGTGGACAAGCCTTCTAGATAACAAAATATTAAGGAGTTCTAAGTGTGCATGCTTATATATCTATACAAATTAACAAATTACGTATATCAAATTTGGCGATAGGTATAAATAATACAAAGTCCATAAGACTGTGTGACAGAGAAGAGTAAAACTGTTATATCCTTCAAATAAATGTAAGCTTTCTTAGCATCTGATCTAGGTAAATAAAACTCCCTCAATATAATTCGCAGTTAGGAAACTGATCTATAAATAGATGATTAGGATACACAAATTCATATGAAAATACACTTTAAAAACTCGTTCCTTTTTAACAATAACACAATTTTTACCTATTTGATTACTTTCTAGTTCTTCCTCTTCATCTGTTTCATTCTCCACATCGGTTGATTCTAATGAAGCAAGAGAATTGACATTGATTATTAGGGTTACAAACACTGATTGACTATCATGCTGGCAATAATGGTATAGCAGATTTTCCTGTGTCAGAGCATCATTATGTCAGCTTGACAGAACTGTTCATTATGATGGGCTCTGAAAATTAATGGAAAAAAAAGAAAGATTTAAAAACTCCTCTCCGCCCAGTCTTGGCACAGTTTTAGTTATCAGCAGGGGTTTTCCATGACTGGGAGAGAGAAATCAGTATGATGAATTAGCATCTCATTCATTGTATTTACAATTCTGGAGCCCAATTCCATAACACTTCATCAGCATAGGCATAGTTAATCACAAGAATAGTTTCACTGACTGCAGTGAGACCACTTGTGTTTGGGCTTCAGACAGAGCTTCTGGCTTTAGCTCACACAGGCCAAAATCTTTGTGCAGCACTTGGTGTGAACAACCAAAACATGTGGAGATAGGAAAGAAGTTACTTCCCTCTCTCATTCTGGAGTCAGGTAAATACAATCACTGTGGTCCCAGCGCCCTTCTTGGCACTGAGGACACTGCAGTATGTCCTGCCTCTCTTTCCTGGCGGCTGTCACTCTGGTGACGTATGATGAACCACAGAGGATGGAATGTGTCATAGAAAGATATTGTACAGTTTTCTCATCCTGCAGTAAAATTACCACGTAGCTGAAGTCTGTCATGTTACCCTCAAAAGGATATCAGCTACAAAAGGTGAGGAACACCCTCTATTATTGCTCTCAGTTGTGTTGCCAGCTTGCATGGCATAAGTTTATCTTCCTAATGCTGAGGGCTCTCAGTTCTTTTTGCTCTCCCACATAAAAGTCGTTGCTTCATCTCCATCATGAAGGACAGGGTTCAGTTGCTTGTGTTTATCTGGGGTTGCTGCTGCCAAATTACATGCAGTATGCAATGTACCTATGATCAGCAGTGACTGGAATAACCCAAGACTGGCCAGAAATAAAAGGACTCAAATAGCATCTGAGGAATATCTTGGCTCAGATGTAGAAAAGGCCATGTTCTAACATTACTTTGGGTCCCACATGTCTGGGAGCTAGTGACTACAGCAAATGAGTCATAGCAAACTCAGAATTGCAGGATGTCAGAGGACAGAGTAGGGGCCATTTCACCCTATCTGTCTACCCTGTAAGGGTTTGATATGGTCCTTTAAAAGAAATTCAAGTAAGCTTGGTACTAAGTATTCTAAAAAGAGCAAAGAAACAAAATTGGATTCTGAACATTAGGTAAAACAGAGAAGACCATTAGGAAAAGCAGAGAAATTTAAAGAGGGCAGCAATATAAAATACAGGGAGAGATGCGAGAATGTGAACATGCTGTGACTCATGTCAGTAGCATGCTAGTTCTGATCCAAAATACCGTAGTTGGTGGATTGCTAAGATGACACCAGTGGCACTTACTATGAATAAAGCTATGGGTCAGATCAGGATGTTTTCAGTGCAAAACCTCTTATATAGCAAATAATCAGCTATTGTTTTTTCACAGATAAAACCAGCAATCAAAACAAAATAAAAAATGTTTTGGATGAGATGTTCTTGCTATCCATACTTACTTCGGCAGTCCTCTTGTGCTACGTGATTGTCAATTTTAATATCATCCACAGCAATTCCTCCAGTTCCTTTTCCAATTTCTCCCTCAATAACCACCTGGCAAAAGAAGATAATGTTCATATTTTCATGTTAACACACAATTGCAGCATTCAGGATATCTTAATTAGTTGCTAACACACATCTTCACTTGTCATGATGCCACATCTACGTGTACCTTGATTGTGACCTGCCAGTCTGCACTCTGTGCCTTTATGAACTTATATATGCAAATGTGAATTTATATAATGTCAGACTTCGTTAAAAACTTTTACATCAGAGAAAAACTGTGCCAAGAATGCAGTTTTGTGACAGATGAGAAATGATTTCTAAACTATTTACTTGTCTTCGGTAACAAATTGCTTGTATCACTGTTAGCTGAGAGACCATGAAATATGCCACTATTATTACTGTCACAGGAACAGCACCTCACCTGTAGGTATAATACTCTACATAAATCCTTCAGTGACATCTTCTGCTACAGCGTGCAAAACATGACCAGCAAGGTCTTACTGGCCTCGGCTCTGGTAGTTCAGTGAGGAGCAGCCAAGCTTACCTGGTAGTGTTTCACAGACTTGTGAAGAAGAACACGTCCTTCCTTCCAGCAGTTTGCCTGATGCCCACTCAGGGTCCACAGCACCTGGTCGTATTCATCTGGCTTTTGGTACCGCAGCTTGATCTTCAGGGTGCCGACATGTGCGCCGGACATGTGGTACCAGAAAGTCATGCAGTGGGCAGAGTTCTGCGAGTAAATTACGGGGCTCAGCAGTCGGGCGACTTTGCCTTTCTGGCTTTCATCAGCTTGCGAGTAAATGAAATTGCCATCTCCTACTGTGACAGAAGGACTGTGTTAGGAACAGCCACTAGTTTTCATTTTGTTTGCCTAAGAAGCCCCAACCACCCCTGATCATTTTGCTCTCTTTCCATGTTGACGGGTCAAGCCTCACAACCAAGAGTTGGAGTACGTTGGTTTGGAAGCTCAGGAAAGCTGATGTGCTCTAAGGAGAGGGCCAAAAAAGAAAAAATGATCAAGGGATGGAACACCTCTCCTGTGAGGAAAGGCTGAGAGAGTTGGGGTTGTTCAGCCTAGAGAAGGGGAGACCTTATTTCAGTCTTTCAGAACCTAAAGGAGGCTCATAAGAATAGCGGGGACAAACTTTTTAGCAAGGCCTGTAGCAATAGGACAAGGGGAAATGGTTTTAAACTAAAAGAGGGGAGATGGAAGAAATTTATTACAATGAGGGTGATGAAACACTCCAACAGGTTGTCCAGAGACGTGGTGGATACCCCATCCCTGGAAACATTCAAGGTCAGGTTGAAAGGGGCTCTGAGCAACCTGATCTAGTTGAAGATGTCTCTGCTCACTGCAGGAGAGTTGGACTAGATGACTTTTAATTTAAAAGTCCCTTCCAACACAAACCATTCTATGATTTTATGATTTCTTCTGGCAGTCTCTGTTGCTGTTCACTGGGATGTTTTGTGCAGAGAGTGAACTGTGACATGTTCACTATGTGGCACACACAAGGCATCTGCTTTTGCTCAGGGAAGAAGGCAAAAGCATGTTTGATGCGACAGCATATGCTTCATTAGTCAGCACGCACCTCCTGAAGACAGCCAGCCCTAGTAAAAAACTAGTTCAGCATGCTAGACAGAAATCCCTTGGGCCTACTCTATATTAATTGTGCAAAGAGCTATTTTTAATCTCTGTTTAAAGTAATCTGTGCTTGAGAAGGCGAGATTAGAATGGGAAGAACACTGGAGGATAAAATAGCTTTGAACTGTCATTGTCAGAGATCAGGAACTGAGTTCTAAACGGTGCTCCTATGTAGAGTCTGAGTATTATCATGAATGGTGCTAGAGTTATTCCCTTGATTTTTGTAATAATATATTAGGGTCTGCATATTTATGAGCCATTTCTCGGAAGAGTAAGATTATGGTTAGTATTTTCTGAAGAGTATATGGATTTATAAAGGTTGAAATCTGAACACCTAGTACCCTTAACTTGGAAAATTACTTGCTTAATCATACAGGAACAGAAGCACATGGGAGTGTGATTAGTTTGGTAACAGAAAATTGCTAAGTAAGGTACTGACTATAGAGAAGTGCTTCTGATTTACACCAGCCAGACATCCATTCCAGTCAGCTTTTGAACAGCTTCTTTGTAGACAGTTATACTGAAAAATATGAAGTTCATCCCAGTATGTGTAAGAATAGATTGCATGTGGAATGCACTCACACAAAAGGATGGAGACAGCATTTACTGGCACTGGTATAAAGTTATTTTGAAAGCAGTAAGGAGAATAAGAAATACTGTTCCTCAACTGCCGAAATAAGTGTAGATATGTCTGTTTATACTAATCATAGAATCATAGAATCATAGAATAGTTAGGGTTGGAAAGGACCTTAAGTTCATCTAGTTCCAGCCCCCCTGCCATGAGCAGGGACACCACACACTAAACTATGTTGCCTAAGGCTCTGTCCAGCCTGGCCTTGAACACTTCCAGGGTTGGAGCATTCACAACTTCCTTGGGCAACCTATTCCAGTGCCTCACCACCCTCACTGTGAAGAATTTCTTCCTTATATCCAACCTAAACTTCCCCTGTTTAAGTTTAAAGCCATTACCCCTTGTCCTGCCACTAGAGTCCCTAATGAAGAGTCCCTTCCCGTGCTTAAACAAAATTACAAAGAGGCAAAAGAAGATGTTTTGGAAGGGTGGTGTTTTTTCACCACTGGTCTTTACTTATACAAGATATTCTTGAATTGAGCCTTGCTGGATTGCAATGGTATAGTCCCGCACCAATGAAGAAGGGAAGATGAGCACTGCTACTCTGGGAGGCATAAGAAGGACAGGGTAGTAAAGATGAGCTAGGATCAAAGAGGAGCGGGAAAGAATGAGAAATAAATGAGAAAGACGAATATTTCTTCTAACATGATACAAGGACTTTTTCTTTTGTTTGGATTTTTCTGTGGGCTGTCAGAGGTGTAACAGAGGTATCTTGGCCAATATGCATGTGGAATTATCTGGTCTTTGAAAAAAATTTTATAGGGGAAGATGATGTTAAACTGCCCCAGAAAATAGTCTCTCTTTTTTATCTTTTTTCTTTTTTCTATCTTACTGCAGTAATATCTTGCCCAGATTCTTCAGCAATGTATTGTTTCCAGCTTTATGTCTATGCGGAGGGCAGCACAACGTGCAAATCTCATCAGAGAATGGTGATGGGGAAATCCAAAGGGAGGAAAAAAAAGAAGATAATCACAGCATTAGGATGGCTGTCTCAGTTGGAAGACCTAACTCTGGTCAGATTTAATCATAACATGTATAATTTGAAGTGACATACAGCGTATCCTGCTGTCTTAAAGCAGTTGCTGTTGAAGATCACTTCCGTGGCGCTTCTTCAGCTTTATACATGTGCAACTGAGAGAAAGATATGCCTAGGAGCTGCTCATTGAAGTTCTCCCAATAACTAGGGTGGCCTTGCTGTGTAGTGGTCACATTGAGGGGCTTGTTTGGGACATCAGTGCCATTCAGACTGCTCATGGTCTGCATTCACCCCCACCCCCATTCATTCTGTGCCTGCTGGCAGGTGAATGGTAAACCTGGCAGGTGAAGATGCCCTTAGAGTTGAAGGAAAATTTTGGAAGACGTTGAAAGTTAGTGCAGTAAGGAGAAAAAGGGTCTGCCTGTGTGACTTACAGGCAGCTACAGCTAATAGAACAAATACGTCTTCTGCCCTAGCAGGGCCCAGCGGAAACAACAAAAACTCATTTGAAGAATATAATTTCTTCATCTCTTGATTGAAAACAGGTTCAGCCTCTCTATAATCCTTCATGGCAAAGTGCAGATAGCTCTCATTTCCAGAATATTATCGCAGTGCTGGGTCAGGAACTCTGTCTTCATTGTCTTAATTAGAGCTTTACTTATGCATGCCTTTTAGATTTTGTCAGTCTCTGGCTAACATAGCTTTTAACCTCCTTTCAATGTCAGATCCTACTGAGCCATTTCACTTTACATCAATTTTTCCACCATTACAGCCTTCATTTCAGCTAACTGCATTTAGTTAATTTGATGCCATTTATTTGTACAATGCCATTTATAGTCAAAGTATTATAAGTTTTTTTTTCCCTGAAACTACTGTACTTGTCTTAAGATTCAATTGAAAGTGTCTCAGAATTTAAAAAGTCCAATTTTGTCTAATTTCCTTGTCATTCTCATTAGGCAAAGGGATTGCAGAAGTGGGAAGGGGGATTTATCTGAACACATTTGATTAATCTGCACATATGCAAGAGAGAACACTAAAGCAAGAGGCTGTGCAGGTCACATAACGCCCTTCCTTCTCCACTAGCCAGCAGTGTATTTATGGCCTAATTATGCAGAGCCATGAGTTAGATACCACAAAACCAACCAATCAATTTCCCAGGGTGATATCTCTGGAAAAACTGTGTGTGAGCAAAGGGATGGCTATAACCTCCAACTCCTGCTGGAGAGGCGGAGGGCATGGAAATTTGTCCATCTGGGAAGTTTCACTTACAATACCCTTCTGTGGTGGTGGGCAGGCCCTGTAACCACAAACAGGAATAATGTGAGGTCTGTTCATGACTGTATCACTTGGTAAGTGATATTGGCAACATACTGGTCATTCAGATTTTTTTTCTACCCCAGACTGATAGTTATCCAGGGGCAAGGGAATATCTTCAATTCCTGACAGTAATTGATTTTTATTTCACAACAGAAAGAACAATTATGGTCAGTTGTGACTACATATAACAGATAAGGTTGCCTAGAGAATCATCCTTGTGACTCTACATGTCTTAGGTATAATTTAATCTCTTGCGGCTTTGGAGGGCATGTTGGTATTAAAACAGAACCACCTTTTCCCATGTAAACCAGCTAAATCATGAACTCATGATTACCTGTGTGGTCTTGAATTGGACCAGTTTTGCTGGTGAGGATCGCCCACTTTAAATCCACCTGGTTGTCATGCTCCCAGTGGCACAAAGTCTTTTGGGATCCCCAGCCAAAGGCACAGTTGAAGTTGTATAGTGGCAGCTCTACAAGGAAAGAGGGAAAGGAGGGAAGAAATGCAACTATTAATTGCATAATTCAGATTCTGCACTTCAAAACCAAACACATGCGTTTGACCATTAACAGAACCATTCCTCTTTGAGAAGCCATAGTAAGATCTGCTCTGCTGGGAAACAGATGAAGAATGACCGTTTCTAGTAAATTATGTGCTTGTTTCTTGTCTCTTTATGACCCATATTTTGGGATTTTTGTGGTTAGATTAATTCTTCTGATTTGCCCACATTAGCTGATAACTATGCTGTAACATAAATGACTCAAAAAGAAAGCTCTGGCTTTCTTATCACGAGCATTTTCTGAATTTTCAATATCTATTTGTACCATAACAATGCAACATTTTGCAACAATTCAACATGAGATCTGGACAAAAATAAGAAAGGGCAGAAACACTAATGGAATGTCCTTGGCAGGAAAGAATTTCTGGTTAAACATATAGTATGTGGCTTCAGCAAGGAACTTATTTCAGCATCTTCTAGACAGTTAAGTAGGCCCACAAGATGGCAGCATTGAAATGGACAAATTGAGACAGAAAAGGGACAAATGTGGCTGACTGCCAAATGAATTCAAAATAAGCTTCAAAACAAGCTCCACGTAAAACAAGGGAAGTCTGGTATTATGGTCAGAATGAGATCATATCTTGTTTCAGCTTCTCTTCAATTCTGCCCAAAGGTTTAATGTATAGTAGATTATTTTCTTCAGTAGAACTTAGAATTTTAATGGAAAGATTATACAAAGATATCACATAAATCTCTTGCACTTCTTATTTTCAGAAGCAGCTTGAAATCTTTTGGGCTTTTGGTTCCTACCCTGTTGGTATGAACTTTTACCTCACCTTGAGCAAGGGCAATTCCCAATAGAGCAATACCCTTCCTACAGCAATGTGACCAAATCCTTAAGTCTTTTCTCAGGCATTACTCATGCCTTATTAGAGGAATAACTTAGGTTTACTTTAATGAGATGCTTTGTACAAGTATGGACTAAGAACAAAGGACTTTGTGCTCCCATCACTATCAGCTCTGAGGGAAGAATTGTGTTTCTTGCCCATTATTAAAAAAAAAAAAAAAAAAAAAGCCAAGAAAGATAATGTAACCCTAGAATGTGTTTTGTTTATTGTGGGAAAATATGGAGAAATATGGGAAGTGTGTTGGGACTTGCGGCTTTGACGTAGAGCTCTTCTAGTCTGAAGAGGCAAAGACCTCCTCCACATAGTGAACTGTGCAGGGAAGACTGGAAAGGCTTTTGAACTCACAACCCAGAACTTAGAGAAAAAGTAAACTAGAATGATCATTTTATCAACATGGACAAAACCGCAGGTGAGGAGGTTGAGATAGAATGGGCATAAAAAGGGTTCATCTATCTTTATCTCCTTGCCTATTGTGTCCTTGTTTGGTGGGTTCTTGCTCCTGGACACAGTTTTAACTCAACTCACTGGATTCATGCATTGCAGCCCCTATGACCTCTCCCCTCTGGCCCCTAGAAAATGTCTTTCTGTCATCAGAGAGGTCTGAGCATACAGCAGCTCCTGCCCCTCTCCTCTGCCTGTTAGTACCTCCGCTGTGCTGTGACATCTCTCCTTACTGAGCCCTCATTCTTTGCTCCTTCCTTTCATCTGCCCCATCCTGCCTGCCTCCCCCCTCCCTCCCGCTGGCCTCCAGAGGGGTCTACTCCACACTGTCACGAATACGGCATGCTAGCTGGGAACAAATGAATTAAACAGATAATGTCTGGAACGGGAATTCAATATGGAGAAAACATGTTTCCTGGAGGACCTGGACCTCTCTAGGAAAGGGGCAGATCATGGTGAATAATCTCTCTTTGGGCTCAACACTCTAAAGAGGCAGAACTCAGCCTGTGCACATATGAGTGCAGAAAGGCAATCCATTATGTTTCTTTCTTCGGTATATTTTTTTTTTCTAGACAATGGGGCCATGATCAAAGGCATCTTGCCCAAAAGGGGACATCTGAAAATCAAGGGGAGTTTTTAAAGAACCAGAGTGACATTGAAAAGAATTAAAGGTTTTTAAGTTCATGAAAAATAGCCTTTCATTGTCAAGGAGGCCTAGGAGAGCTATATTGCATGGCTTCGACATCAGAGCCATGAAACAGAACTTTAGAAAAGGTCTTAGAAAACGTAAAACAAAATTAATCTTATTAATCCCAAAGGATTATATCATGCAAAGCTAGTGATAGCCTGTGTGGTATTCAAACCACAAGAAAGGAGAACAGTGGTAGACAGATCACATCAATCTGAAGATATCACACAGCATAAATGAGCACATAGCACAAAGAGATTGAAAGGACTGGTATTGTTCAACTCTGAATAAAAATAAATAGCAGAAGACACAGCAGAAGTATGTAAATGGGTGAAGAATCCAGAGAAGAAAGATTATACTATTCTGTCTTCTCCATTTCATAGAACTGGTAGATATCCAGTGAAGTTCAATGTAGATCAAAGGAAAAAAAATTCTTGTATGATGTGAGAGATACTTCCCTCAAATGCTGCTAAGGCTGAACACAATTAAAAAAGAACTGGACACTGAAATGGATAAGGAAAATATCCAGAATTAAATTGTTAATTCTGAAGTGGAGAGAATGACAAAAGTCTTTTGGTTCATGGCTTTTTGGTTCTGAAGCCAGCTCTGAACATTGGGATTAGAAGGATAGCTTTAAAACAGAGCTAAACTTCAAGCACCATCTAATAAGGAATTTCTTACACTTCCATTTGAAATATATCTAGTCCACGGAATTGGCAAAGAGCCTAAGTCTGATATGCTTTGGCCATGCCTGTGTTCTTTGGCTTTGGACTCGGAGACAGCATGGTGTAGCATAAAAATGAACTTCTTTTCCACGCAGAAGTTAATGAGAATCTCCTGAAATTGAGCAGATTTGAGCACTCACCTGCTCTCAGTTAGCTATTTCTTGCTTGGTTTCTATTGTTTTCATAAAAGTGATTGCGTCAATATATTCCTTAGACAATCACAGCAATGGGATTGAAGGTCAAAGGCAAGGAATTTCAGAGTGCTCTCATTTTATGGGCTCCTTAAACATGCCATCTCTTATAGTCTTTTCTTACGTCTCTTCCAATACTTCTCCCAGGGACCCATAAAAAGAAAAAATAGACGTGCTAGCCAATTAATAATAGACACTTGTAGCATCAGGGTAGGTTCATTAGTCGCATGGACAATGGATCTGCCCCAGCAAAAGACAGAATAGTTCAACATTTCTATTTCAGTCCCATGGTGCTGATACAGTAGCTCGCAGTAAGCTACAGGCAATCTGTCCTCTTCTTTGTCCTTGAACTATAGCTTGGCAGCTTTGGTGGAAGGAAGAAAAGTAGGGAGAGTAGCATTTGGGGGGCTCCCTCTGCAGTGCTGGCCCATTCCCCTGCTAGGATAATTCTCCTGCCTAAAGGTGATTGATCTCTGTATTTGTGTGTATTGAGAGGATGAAGAAAACCAGCTATTATGTAACCAAATAGCAGCAGTTCGGATGAGAATTTGAGAGGGAGGTGTGACGAAATCCCATATGCCTTTTTCAAAATGTAGGGTACGTGATACTGAATTAAAACAGATTTATCCTCTCGAACAATAACCAACAGCTGTATTTCTTGACCACATCTTGCTCACAGCTGGAACCATTACTGCACATGAACAAGAAAGTAATATGAAAATCTAGTTGAGTGAGTTTCTTCCAAGTCCATTAATCTTTCGTGGCCCACAGACTTTGACATATTTTTATAACTCCTCCAACAACAGGCAAGAAGGAGCATGATGGCATTAAAGATGCTATGAAAATTCTCTGTACGATGCTCTTGCCAAATGGTAAATCAACATTAAAATGGGAAATTACAAACATAATTTGGACCACTTCAAAGTAGTATATTGGGTCTGATTCATATTTGCATTTCACCTTTTTATATGACTTATTCTGGCAGCACAGAATTACCTTAAATGATAGTAAATGATAATTTAACTGCTTTAATATCCCTTTATTGATGCAAAGTTGTCCCACCATAAATGAGAATCATACTTATTCTACCTTTAAATGATTTCTTATCATACATTTTAACCTCGGGATGTCTTAGTTATTTTTCTGCAATAGCTATTACATGTGTGAAAAACAAGATACTTTTTGAACAGTCTGCTTTACAAAGGACTGAGCTTACATGCTGAGAGCACATAATGTAAATGAACAGCTTACTCTGTACGTAAACAGCTAAGAGCCAAGCATTTCGAATAGTCCTTTGGAATTGAAAAAGATGAATTCAAAAAGATTAGATGTTGGTGGGTCTTAGGACTGAGGCCTGAAAGGTATTTACCTTGACAGATTTCTTAAAGGCATCTTTTTAAGTCTGAGGAGGAAAGTAGATCCTATCTTAAAAAAAATCCAAACCTCTAAACATCTTCAGCAGTTTGAAATCATGATTCTTTTTTATTTTCTTACAATTCAGTCCCCTTGAAATGAACTGTAAAAGTCTCCTTGATGGAAAGCTTGTTTATACATTGAGGCTTTCCAGCTATTTGCTTTTAACTGTTTCTGTAGTGTATGAAAGCTGGTTGGAATAGGATAATCTCAGGCTTTGACATACACAAGCATGTTAGTCTGGGATAACAAGATTAGGGGTGTTTGCGGGCTTGAATGCAGGCAGGAGGACAGTGATACGTGGTGTTAGCAGCTATTACAGAAGTACCTGTGCCACAGCAGGTGCTGTTACTGAGAGGGCTGGTAAATCTCTGTCCCCAGTCACTGTGGGACAAGCTGTTGTGGCCAGCACTGGGCATGCTGTAGCTCGTGCAGGGCTACCTGCTGGAGCTTGCAACTGGCAACTGATCTGGAATAACTCTTCAGCTTGGAGCTCATCACTTACCTTGAGGTGTACTAGCATCTAAAGGTAAACCAGCCCCTAGAGCGAATTAAAGCTGAAGCTGAAGGCTTAGTCCTTGGCATGTTAAGTTACTTTATTCAACTTGAAAATAGCTGAAAGAGCTGGAGTGCGTTTACCCTCAGAAAGCTGAGAGCCAGGAGGGCCCTGATCAGCTCTGTATCTTCAAGGCCAGTTTAAACTACACTATCCATGAGTGCCATAGCAGACTCTTGCTACCAACTACATGCCCCCTTACTCCAATGTGCTTCATTGGGCCAGCCAGGTCCAGCCATGCCCCTTCAGCATAAGGAAACGCTTACACCACTTTCGTGTCAGGAGGGGTTTCCTCATGTTGAGAGCAATTTCTGTCTGTCCCTTTTTGAGAGTATTCTGGCTGGTTTTCAGTGAGGGATTACGAAGCAGCTGGAAACTTTTATGTCTTAAACTGGAGATTCTGGAAACCTTATTCCTATTTATTAGCATCTGACTGATCTCTATCTATGATCTTTGTAATGCGCTGCCATGTGGGAGCCTGAAGTCTGGGATGTGAACTTGTCCCTTATTCCCTGGAAGGAAACAGTTCCTACCAGCACAGTGCAGGGAAGTAACATTGGCATGCTCTGAAGGGAACCTCGGAAACTCCTTTAGCAGAGAAAAAACTTGGCTCATCAAAGGCAAAGGTGGTGCAGGAGGGAAGTAAGGAGAGAAAATGAGGATATCTTAATCTCTGCCAGAAACAGTCTATCTGTTACTGGAGAGTCCCACCTATGCCAAGGGGATTAAACAAAACCTGCAAATGCAACTGGCACTGGAGAGGAGGGATGAAAACTGCATTGTACAGAGGCACTTTATGAATGTGCAGTTTGTTGAAATGCAAGAAGATAGTAAAAAACCCCTGTGAAAAATCCTTCATTTCAGCAAATAGAAAGCTAAAACCACCGCACAGAACCCTTTCTTCCCTTGCATTCCCCACCGCTTTCTGAACTGTGGCTCCCGGGCAGCCCTCCAGCCCCTCAGCAATGCTGGCTGTGGAAGAGCAATGTGGAGAGGTGTCCCACAAGGGCAGGCCAGCCTGCCATCGTGTTTCTCACTGCACCAGTACCCCACGATCTCCCTCTGCTCATAAAGCAGAGCAGAGCCAGAAATAGTGTGTGCTGACTAAGCCGATTGGATGATCCTGGAGACAAATTTTGAGGGAAGTAAAAGCATTTGCCTCTGCAATATCAGAACGCAGAAGCCGAGAACAACACTTGAGATAAGTCAGCTCTATCTCTTAATCAGGTTGCCACCGTCAGTGTTCTTTAGGAAACTTTTGCATTATTAGTGCCTTTCTTTCACTTGAAGCAAGAGTGGATTGTGTCATATGGTTGAGGAAACAATGATAAACACTTACCCACCCTGTTAATAAATCACTTGCAAGACTGTGCCTGACTGTGCTTTAATGGAGGAAATGGGAGTAACTGAAAACTGACCTCTTTACTGCTCCACAGTTACTAATGCAAAGTATTTTAAACTGGTGCTCACAGTTTTTGGAATTTGGGTTTTCTACCCAAATCTATCCTTTCCCCCACTCACAGTAAATTGTACAGGATATTAAAAAAGTGGTATGAAATCTGTGGAAGCAGCAAATGAAGGATTTTAAAAGCTGCTAGTTACTGTATTGATTAAGTAAAAAGGACTTGCTGCCAGTGACAACTTGGTTTTCCCTTTCAAGTTCATGTAGCGGTTCATGTAACCCCATTTTGAGAAAACTTGCTAGAAAACGATATTGTAAAACTGCCAGCTCCCTGGTGAAGGAAACTGGCAAACTTTACTTGCCTCAGTTTTGTAAAACCACGGATATAAATAGTGAGGGGGCCTGTGTGGCTCTGTTTTTGTTTTCCTGGCGTTTGCAACCACACTTTGTGTCACTGACATGCCACATTTAAACATGGCATGTTAAGCTCTGTGTGATTAAGTTATTATAATTTTGTCAGCATTTGGCATTTGCTGATGCAGAAGGAAATCTTGTTCTCTGCTGTTTCTACATGTGGATGAAAAGAATAAAATATTTACTGTACAGAGCTGAGAGACCAGATGCTTCTTTACTTCAGAGACTTCTATGGAATGGGAAGTCAGGAAGTGCTGCAATTCATTATTTTGTCTCTGGCATGAAATTTGGGTATGGAATTTATTATGTTTTTAATAAGAAAATATATTTTTTTACCTGGCTGTAACGTATTGTCTATTACTGTTGGCTTTTCTGTATTCAGCACTGTAGTACCACCTGGAAAAGAAATTATGCGTATCATGATACATGGGACACAACAAGGACACAGCAGTCATTAGGAATATCCTATATATAAATCTGAAATATTACTGTCTGTATTAGACATGTAGGTAACTGAGTATGTGAGCTTAAGCATGAAAATATGACATTAAAGATCTTGTTTCCTTTACCGAAAAAGAAAACAAGAACTCATCGTTAATAAATCTGTATATCTCTGGAATCCTTGCAAACACCACCTAATCAATCCTCGCCATGTCCCAGTGGCCATCCTTGTTTTATAGACACTGATTTCCTCCAAATCACATGGGAAGTCAGTGAATGACCTCTGTAGCAATCCTAACCCTCACCAGTTTACGCATTCACCCTTGACATGTTGCTTCTCATATCAGAGACATGAGGTCCTCCAGCCCCTGCCATGCTGGGTTCCTCCCTGTGTGCTGTTTCATAGCTCCGTTGTGAGACCAGCTCACAACAGAGAAGCATGGGAATTGCCCATATTTAGGCTACAGTCAAAGACAGGTTTCACTTCTGTCTCAAAAAGCAGGAGGAATTGAGGACTTCCCCTTTGTCTTCTTCTTCAGGCAGATGAGCAAGAGGTGAGTGGGGTCATAAACCTCTCCTAAGCTCATTAACTGATATTTTTAAAATACTTGACTTTTTAAAGCAAGCCTTATATTGATAAAGGAAACAAAAAGTAAATTAGCACAATTATAAACGTGCCTGTGGGGTGCTGATTACCAGTGAATGGCTTTTCTTTTCTCCAGGAAGCAAATGCTTAAAGCATTATAGAAAGGATGGCTATGATGACTTCCAATGAGAATGAATGCCCAAGCTATATCAGCTTTATGTTGGTGAGAATGATCTGATGGGAAATGCTATAAGCCACGCAAATAGAGTAGCTCTGTATGGGGTCCAAATACAGCAGGAAGGAATCCGGCCTACAGCACAATTACAGTTAATTGCAAGGGAGGCTTCATTGTGATACTCACATATGTACAAGTGCTAGCAGTGAAGCGACTCTTAACTGTCTCACCCATGAGAACGTGGCTGCCACACTTGCACCAGGAGAGGATAAAAGAGGGTAAGGCACTGACAAAATCCTCTCTGCACTGCCCTGTGTCCTTAAGGGGCCGTGAGATTTACATGCTTCCCTTCCAAGCATTTTGGAGGAATAAAAGAATATTTACAAAGAAATTATTGGTAAAGTCACTTCTGTGCATTTTAGTGTTACAAGTAACATAAGCACAATGCAGTGTTCCTGCAGTGTCCAGAACAACTGGGCATGCACTGCTCAGGGTTCTAGGTGGTACAGTAGTAAATTATATGAAAGTGTCTGCACATCTGTAAAAGGGCAAAGTAGTATTTTCAATTTTAGTATTGAAATAGGTTCAATTTCCCAAAAGAGCTCATGCTCAGAAAGGCTGGCGTTTGTTCCATTGTTTTAGAGATCATAAACTGCTCCCTAAGTACAACCTGCGAAAATTGCCAGGAGTTTCATCTGCTTCAAGCTTTCCCTAAGGGGCATGTGGGATGCAGTCATGAGCTCCTTGAAGTGCAGAGGCTACGAGTGAACAGGCAAGGTGCTCGCATAGATCTGTCTCCTTCCCCTGACGCAGCCTTTATCCATATGAAATATGTCTCTACTTACTGGGCTTTGCAAGCCAGCCCTCTCAGTGTAGGGCTTTGCAGAAAGCCCCAGTGTTTCCTGACCTGGTTCTTGCCTTTCAGAAAAATAAATAAATTACAATGTTTAGTAAGACTGAAAGCTTTCTGAGCCGCCTTAACACAGTACTGACTATTTTATCAGACTCCCTGCATGGCTGTTTTCAAAAAGTAAGATTCATGTGGGATACTGATTTGAAAAACAGTGACAGTGACCGTGCAGTGCCTTTTCCACTCAAGAACTGTATTTCGATTTATGATGTGCAACGTGAATTTACAGGAGACATTGGCAAAGCCCATAAAGGGTTCGATGCTGAAACTGCACTTTCATTTATATCTGCTGTCAGATGTTCTACTTGGCACCTTCTGAAAAACCAATCTCTTACCCAAGATTTCCCAATGTCTTCTTGGACACCTATTGCCAGATTTTAATGCTATTTTATATCATGGATATAAGAAGCAATAAACATTTATTAGATAAGCATACTAAGGAGCAGTGATGAAATAACTTGTGTCACTATGTCCAAAAATAAGCTCAATTACTGTAGATGTATAGATCTGCTACAGGAAGATCTCATTAAACAGGCCCAGAGCTTTGTGGAGCAAGTGACCTCTAAGAAGAAATCAAAAACGTAGTGCTGCAGTGCCGGGTCTCTCAGAAGCACAGTGATACTGTGCAAAAGTGGAAAAACGCAAACACTAGCAAGCTTCCTCCATTCCAGATGCAGACTATGTTATGTCTCTCCCTCCTATCTTTCTGCTAGTAATGGCAGCTTGGAGAACATCAGTCCCTCTGTGGCTGTAATGCAGTGTTAGTGGGGAAGCTCATGGAAATACATCTGGCAGTCTATGTGTGAGTATGCTTTGATGAAATAATTCTCATTTTTTTCTGTCTGGGAAAGGATTGGGGCTGAGATTTGAGTCCTATGCTAAATTTCAGGTTTGGAAGCGTATATATATCTCGAATCTAAACAATATTTCATTTTGAGTTCTTCAGTCTCAGACAAGAAACCTAAAAAGGTTTGTCCAGCTTTTCTCTTAATAAGAGAAAGTTTGATTAGGACATTTGATTAGACAAAATTCCTGCTTAAAAAAAATTGCCCTCTCTTCCAGCTAGGCACTATTATTTGCTTCAAAAATTACATAGCTGAGAAAACAATCAAAAGGATTGTCGTATGTAAAAGGCAGATGCCTATGTTTTGACAGCGCTGACAATATGAACTGCATACCAATGTCCATTTATGTTGAGTCATTAAATCAGTGCAAACATTTAGCTGGTAACTGGTGATGGATATGAGCTACAGTGAAGCTGCAATGGAATGAGGATGGTTTCTGCACCTGTCAGTTGGTAGTCATCACCTGTGCCACTGTGACAGTTTGCCTGGTCATCATCACATTCATCCACAGGCTTGCCTTCAGAAACCGTAGGGACAGCAGTAGGAGCTGAAACAAAATCCAGTCATTCAGTTAAAACATGTGCTAGAGAATCACCATGCAATTAATTGGCAGGAACATTTTGATGAGCACCATGTGCTGTCTTCACATGTTGTATCTCAGGAATGAAGCAACCTTACTTTGCAGGTTAGTTGGTATTTCTTTGCAATAGGATGAATCTGTTCTGCCTCCTTGCAACTGAGGCACTCTGCAATATCTGAGCTCAAGGGCTGAGCAGAGTTGGGCAGCAAAAGCCCCTGACTGCCTAATCACTGGCTGATGAGTGTTTGTTGTTCCTACCAACAAAGAGTGAAAGCCTGGCAAGGCAGAATGGGAGTTTTGAGGGGTGAGGTAGAAAACCCATTGTTTTGTTGCAGACCAAAATCCCTGTGAATAGGCCTGTACAGAGGAGCCAGAGGGGTGCATGCCTAAAGTGGTAGTTTTCCAGCATCCACCGCATCGCTGAAGACCTCTCTGCAGAGCACATGTGAGAGAGGAAATGTCTGAGCAGAGTCCTAGCAACAGTGGCAGGAAGACAGTGTGATGT
Organism: Nestor notabilis; assembly: GCF_000696875.1. NCBI lineage: Eukaryota > Metazoa > Chordata > Aves > Psittaciformes > Psittacidae > Nestor > Nestor notabilis. The sequence goes on from NW_009937351.1 coordinate 78,682, forward strand.
ACAATCACTTTTACCTCAATAAGGAGATACGGAAGGAGTTTCTTTTGTTTTCATTAAAGTTATAAATAAATAAGACATCAGTGATGTCAGTCATCCCTCCCGGCCACCTGCCTGCTTCTCATTGGTGATGACTATCTGGTAGCTGCTGCATAACCAATAAGGTCTGACCTTTGTTATTAGAGTTAAGAGCTTGAGAAAATATATCTATACCTCAGCATGTGCAAAATATACCCACATCTGGAAAATCAGAATACGGATACTTGGTGTTATGTTTAGGTTTATGTTTCATAATAATAAGCCAAGTTCCTTGGCTTATTATAGCCACTCTGGGAGTGTGATCCAGGCTTTTGTCTATTCTAACCTACTGTTATTTTCATTAACAATCTTTTCCTCTCATTATAAGCTATGAAATAATGCATCCCTTTCTCAGATTCTTCTTTGCCCTTTACCGAGGCCCCCAGAGCCTGCTGGCCATGTAAAATCACATGCAATGACTTCTTGGCCTGAATATGTCAGGAGGGATGGTAGCTTCTGAAGTAGCTATATTCTGGAATGAAACATGGCTCTTTAGGACCTGGACCTATGCTTTACAGGTGCAATCTATCCCTACTTAAAGCAGCAGTTCTGTTCATATTATGAATTATGCAGAGAGCATTTGTTCCCCACACTGCTTTGAAAACCCCTCTGGGACCTCCCTCTAGCTTTCCACATCCAGTTAAGTTTCTTATCTTGATCTTCATGCCCCTGCATAGCCTCAAGCTTGCCTGCATCTCTGCCATCATTTCATATAAGCCCCCTGGGATGCTTCAAGCACACAAAACTTCCCATGGCTTAGTACTGCTGGAGAGCTAATTTCTGCTTCTGTCTGTGCCTACTTCCATGCTTCTTTTCTCATCTCAACTCCTTTCTTGCTCAGTAAATCTCAAGTGACTTACCTTCATTCAACTCCATCCTTAAGATACAGTTATACAACAAAGTTTTCTTACTGTGGTTCTCCCACAGGTAAATGGGAATTGACCTCACCTGTCTATGGGTGACTTACAGGTGAACAGCTTTAAAAGTACACCATAGCAGAAAGACAAATGCAGGAAGATGTGTCCCACTGAAAAACTGTACTTGTTGTTGCAGTGTGCCTAAAAGCAAAGGTGTTTCGCCTGGTCAGTCTCCTCTCTGGTTCCTCCATCTCACTGAGCAGCATGTTTTTGTAAGGTGGTCCATGGACTCACTTTTAATATCTAGGTGGCTACAGAAACTCTGCGGCCAAAGGACTTTGCTCACAGGTTGTGAGTTTACATAAGACAGGTGATGGGTTTTCTTTTTTTCTGAGCAAGTAGCACAATAGTCTGCAGGAACTAAGTATTCCCACAGGAAACAAGGGTTTCCTTCAGGAATTAAGAAGTATTTCCAACCTCCCCACTTTCCGGGCCAAGTAAAAAGCATAATTATCTTCACTAAAAAAATCAACACAGAACTCATCAGTTCTCACAGCAAATGCCTTCCACTTTGCTGCCTTGAGAAAGAAATGGCGAGAAAGAAATGTAGGCAGAACAATCAGTTCCATTCATCTTGGGAGCCTGTTCAACTGCTTCTATACAAGCTATCATATGAAACCCTGTGCAACATGTTTTGTTATTCTGTGTATTGTTAAGCTGTGTGGTTTATAAACCATGCCACTATACCATCATCCACCAGACAAAACTGTGAAATTAATGTAGTGTTATCTACAGTTATCTATGAAGTTATATAATTATTGTTTATATAACAAGAATTAAAGCTTGACTTCGTGTCACAGTCCAAGGATAAATGTCTAAACTTTGCTTTTCCTGGTCTTTCACCTCCTACACACTGTTGCAAAATTAAACTTGGTAAGGAATAATGAGGTCCCCTTTATCCCCCTAAAGGAGCAGCACAGACACTCTCCAGCCAAGTAATCATTGGCCACCATAGCGTCTGGTATGACTTTCACAACCTTTGAAGGAGCAAGGGACATAATTGCTACATTTAGTGCAAAGCTCCCTCTGCATTCTGAGAAAACAGCTCTTCCAGGGTTGTATCATGGTAACATAAAATTTAACTTCCTGTCTTTATTCTCTCCTAATAGCTCTATGATTCTCAAAAGTATAATCGGAAGGCTGCTTAAGGGAACAGAAAACCACGTGGAGAATATCACTGTGATTCAGGCAAGGAATGGGAGAAAGAATAATATTTGTGCCTTGGGCATATTCAAATGTCTGAAGAGAAAGAACTGATTAGACCAAGAAACAGCACTAATGGGAGTCATGGAAGCGAAAGTCCGACATGCTGCCTGTGCAGACACAACACTGTTCAGCAGTCGTCCAAGTAGGGAATGTATTTATGAAAATAATAATGTGCATTCATCTCTAGCAGAGCAATTACCTTCGAGTTCACAGCCCAGCAGCTCCATTCGCAGCCCCAGTCCTCCGTGTGTGGCTCTCTCAGGGTAGACACGGATGAATCTAGTTGTTACAGGTTCAAAAGTCCGCAGTTCAGGCGTGTCATAGTTGGTGTTGCCTTCAAAAGTCTACAAAGCACGACAAATGCTACTTGTTAAAAGAAAAAAGCTACTTTCAACAATTGCCTTTTTTCCTTCATTCTCTTGTCTTTGAATTAGGTGAAGAGTAGGCTAGATTCTAACTGCTTAGTAAGTGTCAGGCATTCCTGTCC
>NW_009937351.1:81397-114800 GCF_000696875.1 Nestor notabilis
TGGAAAATACATAGTTAAAGCTTCTCAGAAAAGTAATGTATTTCATTTTTCATAAACTCAGTAGCAACCAATCCATCAGGGTCATAACAAGAGCTGACTGTTTAATGAGACATGTTTTTAAATGACACTCTGATCTGGGGTTTAACTGGGTGACATTTTCAACACTTCTCAGGGAAAAAAAAAGGCTGAGGTGAAGATCCTGTCACCTTTTAAGTGGTTACAATAATAATCCAACTATTCAAGAGAAAATTTCAATCTGATTTCCCCCAGTGACAGAGTTTCACAAGTTGTAGTTATTTCAAAAGGCATAAATTAAACTCCAGTAGCTGCAAGAGTTCTTCCAGTGAGCCTGCTATTGAATAAGAATATAAAGAAAGAAAGAAAGAAAGAAGAAAGCTGCCTCCTGGTAAAACTGCGATATAATCCAACGGGCAAAGCAGGGTCAGTAAATGTACATTTCAGAGAAAAATCTCTTCTCTGAGTGGCACTCTGGGTTTTTTTTAGCCATAATGCAGCTCTCAGTGGCATTTGTTTGATACCGTAGGCTTCTCTTGTCAGTGATCTTTTGCATATAGAACAAGTTATAGTTTGTACTTACAGCAACACCTCAGGTGCCTCCATGGAGACGATTGGTCCTTAGAATGAATTAACTGTACAAAGAAACAGTCCTTGCCTTGAAAAATTTATAACCCCAGATACGCAAAAGGGATTATTTTTACCCTATTTTATAGTAAAAAATGACTTTGGCTTATCTTCAGTACAAAATATGACAATGTATATGACAATGAAGTAAAAAGTAAAGTATTTATAACTTTTGTATGAATTAGTTAAATGGCAAAACATGAAAAAAAATTGTCTTTGAACTAGAGTTCAAATTCAGGATTAGAAGTGCTATTATAAGATATTTCCAACTCATAGCTGTGAAGCATGAAGCCTTCTTCAGGAAGAAACCACCAGATCCTCTTCATTTTGGATGAGAACAAAACCCAACCTGAAATGAACTCCTCCTATTGATTCGGGGCAGAGGAAACAGAGGCCATGGAGAAAGCTGGCTGTATTTCCCAAGGCACAAAACAAGCATAGGTAAACCTGATTGCTGGTTGTATTTTCAAAGCAGTCCTAAAAGCCTTGCTTAATTTTACTGTACACTTCTGTATTATGAACGAATGGTCCACAACCCCTTCTGGCTGTTGGTTACATTGCCAGTCTCAAAAGGAAATGATGAGGTCCTTTCCAACCCTAACTATTCTATGATTCTATGATTGGAGACTATAACCAACTGAATTAAAAGAATAATTTCAACATTAATGCTTCTGCTCCTACTTTCTAGAGGAGATTGTACTCCCAAGGTGGCTTCAAGGGGCACTGGTCAACCTGGTGTTCTGTCAATGCTTGGAAGACATATGTCAGGAATTCACATGTAGATGGCCTGTCAGATCTAATTAACATGGAATTACATATTATTATATTTGAATAGCAATATAGTGCAAATGATCAGAAAAGCTACCTAGCATATGAGAAAGAATGAATGCCACTTTATGTGTAAAAAGTAGACAGACACATGTATCTAAGGAATTCTTGCTTCTTTTCTAATAGTAGTCTTAATAGCAACATATAATAATGAAAACTGTTTTATAAAAGGCATCAGTACTGGAGTACTGACACATAGACATTAGAATTCAATAGGCATCCAGAATTATATTGAATCATTGTCGTTTGTAGTGCAGAGCTGCCTGTGATTCGATTTTGACTGTTCATTTAAAACACATACTGATATTTTTAGGGGAGAGGAGAGAGGAATGTACAGTAAAACTTCCCTTCGAGAGTGTCTTTTATATAGGCTATGTCACAAATTGCTTTACTTCATTACAAAGATAAGTTATAATAAATAATAGCTAAACAAAAGAAGTGAAACAGGTGAGAGGAAAAAAAAATTCTTCTTAATATCTTTTAAAATGAAAATAAACATTGCATAAAAATTTAACATGGTTGTTCCAAATGGCAGGATATTCAGAAGTTTCTTGTACCAGAAATTATGGGACAAGGTGTAAAGAAACACAGAAAAAGTGGAAGGAGGAAAGAAGTATGAAAGAAAAAGATGACTTTACAGAGTAAGCTTGAGTAAGACTATGGGCAAAAAGTACTCACTGAATCTTGAAATGAAAATGGGGTTCTGTATGGATGTTTGAGGATTTGTGATGTTCACTCCTTTGAGTGCTAAAGGGGGAAACACTCTGCACATTCAAAAATAGCACAAATTGGGTCAGGCAAAGAGGAAGGAGTTATGGTAGTCCTAGTGAAAGGAGCTGCAGGAAGGGATGACAAGATCATAGTTGAGAAACATGGTAACATTTCATCCTTTGGACATGTTCTATTGTTATTTTAGCTTGTCACTGCTCTTTCTTTTCCTTAAATGCAGTTGTTTGTTTATTGGAAGTCAAGATTTTAACCAAGCGAAACGATGTGTTTCATTTCATATAACAGGGCTGTTTCTAATCCACACTCCTGCTGTGACTCATTATAGCATGCTGTCCCATCCAGCTCCACTTACATTTAAAAATACTGCATTCCAGTATTAACATTTTAAATCCCTCAGACTCCCAAATCGTGGGATTTATCTGATACTCTCTAAAGAAAACTTGTGCTTTGGAAGAAAGTTTATTGAATGTCTTGAATTTTTGGGAAGGATTATGATTTACCACAAGAGATTTGAGTTCCAGCCCTCCCCACTCTATTAATGTTGAAAGCTAATTTCTGGTAGTGATGAAAGCCGAGGATGGGCTCAGTGTGTTAGTTCGCACACTAGTTTTCTTGTCAAACTGCTAACTTCTGACAATGATGGCAAGTGCTTGTATTAGAAAACAGAAAGCCATGCAGCAGACGGCGCACTGCTTTCAAAGCATATGGCATTATTTTTTTCCCTCGTTGAGCCACAGTGTAGAAGTACATGTCAAAACAACATCTATTTTAGAAAGAAAATGGTTAGATCCCATTGTTGATTTACACTCTCTTCACACTTTATGATGAAGTCAAAACTCATGGTAACAAGAGAAAGGAGCTGACTGCAAAGGCTGAATTCGTTTAGTTTTAATCCCCAAAACAAATGATGAGAAGTGAGAAAATGCAGACATATTCAGTGAGATTAAAACAGGAGAGAATGAAGTCCAATATTTACCAAATGTGCCTGGAAAAGCTACATCCATGGGCCCACTCAGCTTTTTCTTTCAGGAAAGACAGGTTTGTCCAATGGATGAGTCTATATGGCAAAGCAGCTTTTACATCTAATTTCCAGGCTTACGCAGATGAGATGCAGAGCAACTCTTGATTCCAATCTGCTGAGCACCACACCAATTTGCCTTTTGAAGGCACAATGTGGTATATAATTCCCTAATCATCCCAGTGTTGCAGCATGAGTTGGTGAAGAGGACTGCATGCTTACTGGTTTCCTCAAGGAACAGGATAGGAGGACTGAAAAAGGACTGTGCCCTTTGAGGCAAGAATGCACGTTGTGAAAATGATAGCAAAATGGGATGGGAGACCTAATGAATGGGATTTAGGGTAAATAAGATAAACTCTTGGTGCAATTTATGTCTTGAAAAGCATACAGTCAAAACCAAACCAAAATAGGTACAGTCCCAGAAACTTTTCTGGGCCACACTCATTTTCTTCTCCTTTGAATCTAACTCAGTAAGCCTTCCTCTGTAAATGTGTTGCAGTTTCTGCTTGAACCTATGAACCAGCTACCCTTTATTCCCAAGCCACCTCAAAGATGCTTCACTTGTGTCAGTACAATAGTACTTTTGCTTGGGATGGAATAAAAAGTCAAAAACTCCAGCGCTTTTGGCGGGGCTTGGATCAGACCATTCCGGAGAGCCTGTGAAGCTCTCAAAGTAGTCTATAGGCAGTTCAGAAATCTAACACATACCCTACTGAGTTAAATAACACCATTCTCATTCTACTGCACAGACAAAAAAGAAGCAAAAGAAAAGTAATTCAGTGTTTCAAATAAGTTTGTTCACTGTCAGTGGAAAAAATGCAGAGGAAGCTACTTTTCTGGCAGTGTCACATACTACCATCACATGGTATTTTTCAAGTAACCTAGGGGCCACAGAGGCACATCACCCTTGTGAGAAATAAAGTTTGAGCTAGCTGTGAATAAACAAAACCTTTGCAGCAGAGAGAGGCAAATGTCCTGAGGCCAGCTCCTGCCCTCAGGCATGGGACGGTTGCCACAGCATCCCTTCAGGGTTGCTACCCTAGGAGTTCTGCCTGGCTTCATCGCAGCTGTCTGCCTTTTCTAAGGTCAGAAATAAATGTGTACAAATGTAATGAAAGCTTCTTTTTTCTTTTTAATGCAACTCTTTTTTTCAGTGTGGAGCTTTCCTCCTTACCTTTATCTTTTTCTTGCTGGAATCCATGATCATTTTCCAATCTGACCCATTGTTGCTGTAGCCAATTTTGAATTTTTTCATGAATACTTTGTTTTCTCGGTGCTTGCCTCCTTGGACAATTATACCCCTCACTTTTTTTTCTTCTCCAAGGTCTATCTGAAGCCATTCGTTTGTATATGGATGAGTAGTTGGTGGCAGCGCCCAACCTGAGCGGCTTGTTATGAGGCGAGCATTTTCTGGGATCCAGTTTCGATCAACTTGAGTAGATGCAGTAATCTGAGAGTCAGGAATGAGCCCAGACACCATACCCAGCATCCCAGAGCAAGGATAATCTATAGAGAAAAAACAAACAAATAGTTAACCTGAACAAGCACCAAAACAGAAACAGGACACATCAGTCAATTTAGCTATCATGAGCAATTACTTATTTATTTCTTACATCCAAAATAATCTTTCTGAATTTGTGTATAATTTTCATTTGTTCAAACTTGCACATCCTAGTTTTGGCAGGAAGTACCAAAATACCACAAGTATTTCTGGCTTGATGGGAACCAAAGGATCAGAAAATCCTATTCTATTCTTGTTTTCTATTCTTCTTGCTAAGGCAAAGAGTGCAGGGTCACATCTGATTTTGTGAATATTTCCCTGGAGAAAACTTCCCAAATCAGCCAAAACTTGGTTGCAGAATACTTAATTTTGGTGACACTGGAAATGGAAATATTTTATACATTCTGTAACATACTGCTGTACTTGAGATTTTCACACTGTGTTTTCTCAGGCTTTCTCAAATGACACAGAAGCTAAATAGTTGCTTCCTAGATAAATATAAATTAGAAGTTCCTGCTAACAAGGAATAGAGTTTTTCAATATAGAATGTAACAGCAGTTTTGCTGATATTACCTTCATCTAATCTGAAAAGATTTCATATGATGACTTGGTATCCTATAACATAGTAATCGGTGATCTTGTTTTCCTGCTGTATGGAAACCAGTCCTAAGAAACATTTTGAAGACTAAAGAAACACCTTAAAGGAAAAAAATATCTCTAGAACTGTTTAAAATGAGTGCAAATGAACTGTATTAAATGCCGTAAAATAATGGCATGTATTTTTTAGAAAAATCAGCTTTGCAAATCTATTAAATCATTAACATTTTCTTTAACTATAACTTGTATTTTTACTTTACATATAAAAATGCCTCCATTTTGTAGAAGTTACAGAAATACCAAAACTAGGGGGAAAAAAGACTTCTAAAAAAATTCCTACTTGTGCCTGTTATTTTTATTATTTTTTTTTTTTTAAATCCAAGACAGTATTTTGATGATAATGCTTGAATAGGCTTCAGATCTAAGTGTTTGTACCTTGCAATGCAAGCTATGTATGTTTGTTTCTTGGGAAACCTGCTGAGAACTACCTATAAATAGGAGGCATGAGAGAGAGAGACACTGGAGGGTTAGGAAGGAGAAACAAGATGGGAATTTGCAGAGTGTCTGTGTATTTTAGTTATTTTGCATGGAGCTGTAAAACAATCAAACTGAACACCTAAACGATAATGCCAGAACAACATTCAGATAACCCTGTATGTTTGGGTTGTTGTGTATTGTTGTCTTTAGTTTTTTTTCATTTCTTCATTCAGACCACAGTGGAAATAGTGAAGACACATTTAACTGATAAAAATAAAACCCACAGCACAGGCAAAATAAGTTCGCTTAGCTTTAAAATCCTTCCCAAGACATACCTGTTATCTTGCAGCCATAAACTTCAAATCTTAGTGATACTCCATTTTCCCAAGACACAGGTCTAATTCGCACAAACCGTGTTAAAACTGGTTTGGCAAAAGGTCTGTAAACAACATCAGTGGGATTGCTATTCCCTTGAAACACCTTTGTGTGAAAAGAAAAAGTATATATTTGTTAGGCTTTCTCTTAAACAGTGTCTATAATTCTGTGTTTTACAGATGGTTATGATTCAAGGTCTAACCAGGGTTATGTGGGGAAGGGAGGTTTGAGACAAAAGACTTGCATGGGGAATTATTTCATTAAACTAAGACAATTTTTGGAGCCAGATAAGCTTTCCTTGGGGAGGGAAAAGAAGATGTAACATGTTCAATAATATTAAAAAATACTTGCCACCTGCAGAGTCCCATAGCACACCATACACTGCAGAGCAGATCAGGAGAGCTCAGGACCGTCTTGAGAGCAGGAGCTCAACAAGGGTCTGTCCACTCCTTGCCTATTTTGAAGTGTTCCTGATGACCAGATCTATGTGTGGGAATGACGTATGCTGGTCTTTGTCACCCAAGGACTGCCATGTCCTGGAAAAATCCCTCAATGCTCCATTAGGGCAGTTTTATTCCTCGCACATTTAAAGAATGATTCAAAAAGCTACAGAACCTCTGGGCCAAATTAAAGGTTTGGATGTCAGACCTTAACTATCCCATATGGAGTCAGGTTAAAAACATACATTATTTCATTGTCCTTGGACTTAAAGAGTTTTGCAGAATGTATTGTGAAAAGCTTGCCTTGTCAACCTGCTGTTTTTAAAACCTTTTTAGCAAGGACAAACATACTCAGATTTTCTTACATACTGAGATGGAAGTCTATTTTAAAATGTACATAGCAGGCTCTAAGGTTTTGTCTGCATCCCCTGAGGCTAGTAGTCAAATTATACGAACAATGAGACTTCCACAAGAAGGGACAGGATTGTGCTGTGCTTTCATGTTGGGGATCCTGCAGATGCGCTCCTTCCTAGCAGAGCTGAAACCTTGCAATGTTCTAGCCCAAAGAAGGTGATTCAGCTTCCTGCTTCTTCCTCACGTAGAGAGGAACAATTTCCTGTTTTCCATACATATAAACCTCTCTCCTTTTATGGGAGATACATACACTGTCCACTTTCCTGTTTGTTACTTGCAATAACTACACTAATTTGGAGCAGAGGCCAGCAGCGCACAGCTGTCAACTCATCAGGCTCAGTTATATCTCAAGTAATTTAACATAGGAGTTTCATATCTAGCAAGAGGTTTTAAAGGGAGCTACTTTCCAGCAACTTTTTTTTTCTGAGAGGATCTGTTGTAGTTTTGTCAAGGTCTGACTGACAGAGAAAATGAGTCTTTTCTCAAAAGTACACAGCTTCTTATATGTAGTAAGTACAACTCTCGTGTGAGGCTGCCTGAAAGAGATCTGCAGCTGCCTGCTTTTGTTGTTTCTTCAGTAGCCAAGTCTACTTAACTTTTCATTTGTATAAAGATATCAGAGGGAGACTGGTGCATAGTTTTTTCTTGACCTGATCAACGGCAAAATATTGCTGTTTTAGAAACCTGATTCTTTTATAAACTATTTGAGCAAATAACATAGGTTTAGTAAGTGTTCTTACTAACTAAGGACATCATGTACAAGAGAAACTTATGTAAAATACACTCTTGGATAGTTTACACATTGAAGCTGATAGTGAAAATCAAGCATGGTCTGATTTTGAAAGAGGCATTTGTTCAGATTACGGGAACCAGAGCCAGGACACCCTGTGTTTCATACCAGCCACAGCCTTTGCTCCTCTTGTGACTTTAGGCAAGTCAGTTATTGTACCTTTATACATCATTATACAGTGCCCGCATTGTAGCATTTGACCTTCTAAAGTTCTTTCTCTGTAAAAACAGGATAATACCTGTCAAAGAGAAGCTTTTAGGATTCATTTTTTGTTGTTTTACAAGTGCTTCAAAGAAGAAAGATGTGTTAAACACTGCTACCATTTTGATTAGATAAATACAGCGGACTTGGCATAGCACTTACAGATGAATCAGGGACACAATAGTAATCAAATATTTAGAGCTAGATATGGTTACACTGATAGAGTTTAATATTATACAGCTCTTCCTGGTCCTCACAGAAGGGTCACAAAAAAGCCGTTTTGAAGGGAGGTACCACTTATATCTTTCCAGTTGCATCAGCCCCTGGCAGCCTCTAGGGATGCTGCTCCTGGGCACATCCTGAGCGAGGTGGGAAGGGAAGCACAACCTCACTGGGACTATTCATGTGAGAGTCGGAGCAGCAGTGACTTCTCAGTAACGAGCTTTATGCTCATGTAGTGGATAATGAAGATATTTCTTCTGAGTGTCTAAAGCTGTTTCACTGAGAGGTCACAGAGAGAGAATCCTCTGATAAATGGAAAGGTGCTAAAAATCTATAAGGATGGAAAGATGTGCCTAATTATCTGTCTGCATGACCCCCATCACTGAGGTGCTTGGAAGTCTAACAAACTACTGATCGCTTGCTAGCACTCCTGCAAGACAGTGTGGCTATGCACGGGGATCTGTGGCACTGACACGCTGCATATCCAGAGCTTCGCTGCAGATAAGGGAGCTACATATTTTTTAAAAGGTTCCCCACAGTGTTTTTCTCAAGGTCACACAGAAAATCTCTGGTAAACTGGGAAACAGCAGCACACTCCAGGGAAAAGACCTGAACCACTCACACTATGTTGGGTACAACAGGCAAGGCATCACCTTGCACCATTTTCAGCTGCTCTGGGCTTTGGATAAACAATTTGTGTGGCTCATTACTACTGAGACAATAGCTATGTTTTGGATTTGAGATATTGTTAACTCTGAACAACCTGATGAAAACGGTGATAACTTATTCCTGGGGTTTTTTTTGGGTTTTTGTGTGTGTGTGTGTTTTTTTTTTTTTTCTTATTCCTGGGGTTTTTTTTGGGTTTTTTTGTGTGTGTGTTTTTTTTTTTTTTTGTTTTTTTTTTTTTTTTTTTTTAACAACCGATAGTAACTGAACAGCTCTTGGCCAAAGAGAGGTACAAAAGAAAAGACTTACAACAGGCTTGTTTCCCTCCTTCAGTGTAATCCAGTCCTCTCCGTTGGAGCTGACATCTACGCGGTATGTTTTCAGATAATATTCTTTCTTTGTTTCTTTTGAGATGGCTCCTTGAGTCCCAATTCCAGAAACAAAGCGAAGAAGGCCTAGATCTACCTGTAGTAATGAATGAATTGGGACAGGAGGACAATCAGTTCAGAGCATAACAACACTGCAGAAGTGACACCCACTCTGCCCCCTCCATGTTTTACAAAGATAATAAGGATTTCATACACAGGAAATTGCAACATATTGTTGATAATATGGCCATAATGTCTCTTTTGTAAATAGTGTCAACACGAGAGATGGGAACATTTGCCTGATTACCCAGAAGGGTTATTTGCATGTCAGAGAATTAATTTTCCTCTGTGGAGGAGGAACCAGAGACCCCATCAGTGTGAATGGGAAACACCAGGCTGAAGAGAAGTTACTAGAGAAGCTCCTCAAGGATCAGTCTCATGTACAATCTTACTTATTACTTTCATTAACTACCTTGCATAGATGCTAATGAAATTTGCTAAGGACACAAAGCTGCAAGGCATTGTCAATACAGAGGAGACTCATGCAGTGAGAACTGAACAGCCCTAAGGACTGCAGTGTTAGAAATGGGATGAAATTTAACAGTTAATATCAAAGTTGTGCACTTAGGGAATGATAACAAGAATTCTGCTAAAACCCAGGGGCTCACTGTTTGCAAACAGAAGAGGAGAAAAGAAACCCGTAGTGTATTAGTGAGTCACAGGATACTTATAAATCACTGTGTGATTTTGTTGGGGAAAAAGCAAACAAGTTGCTTGTACTGCATGATGTATTTGGAGAAAACAGAAAGAAGCATTAGCACAGGCACAATAATTCTGTCTGTCAAATATAATGAACTTGAATCATTAGAAAATGAATACTATGGTGTGCACATGAATGTGTGTTAGGGGCCTTATCTCTTCTTCACTCATTCTTTCTCCTTCTCTCATAAAGTTACATTGCAACCAAATGGACAACTGATTTAGGTTAACCTTCCGCTCCTTCACTTATTTATTTGTTTGTCAACCACATCTAGTTCATCATATGGTATGACAGAAGATTATTGGCATAGCTGGTAGGATGGTGTGGGGTGCAGGAGTATGGCTGCCCAAAGTCAGTTCTGCTGGCAAACAAAACCTTTGTCCTGGTGTACAACTCCAGCTGCCAAATGGATGAAACTAGGCACAAAACTTTCTCACAGCCAGGTTGGTGACACAGCTTTGAAATGCCTGCCATTTTCTTACAGTCTTTCTTTAGCCATAATAACAAACCAATCAAAATCAAATTCATCCTCCTCTTTCTCTGCAGCTAGAACCTCCTCTTTGTTTCCTAAAGCAAACCACTTAATTTCAATGTAAAATGACACTACCCGTAAAATATTACTTGGAGTAATTTATTCCTCTAAACTTCAGTTATAGGATAATAATACTTTAATTAACTCTTCTCAAGTGAATGTCCCATGAATGTCTCAGACTTTTTATTATTTCCAAAGTATGCAGGATGCGGAATATACGACCCCTGTGTCCCACAGGCATCCTTTTTCCTGCATGTATGTCATATATCCAAAGGCGGTGGAGCGGTTAAATCAACACGCTCTCTCAAAAGGCTGAAGGAAGTGCTTGAGGACAGACTGGTTGCTCTCTCAATGCCCATGTCATATGCAAGGCATTTTTAAGTCTTCCAGCACAAGAATAGGAGCCTTGTGTGTGACAGATAGAACTATCTTTCAGGGCAAAGCCTCTGCCCCAGTATTTAAGGCTGGTAAAGTCTATATGTAACATTTTAGCCCTTGTCTTTAGGGGTGACATACTGCAACATATTGTTTTGTCATGATAAAAAAAATCATCCTTAAAAAAAAATAAAAATCCCAGCACCACCTTACAAAAACAATCAAGTGATTTAAAGTAACTGGAGAGTCTCAGATGTTAGATTGTTGCAATCTGAAAGTTAATGGGGGAATGTGGGCATCATTGCGCTGAGCAATCTCAGCTTAACTTCAAATGCTCTCCAAACTGTACTCTGCTGATTGTAAAGTGTGCTGCACTGAGTTATGTCCAATACCACATTCACTTCCAGGCTGAAGTGCACTTGAAAATCTGGAAGTCTGAGGGAGCGCAGAGCTAAGTTATTTAAATGATCTGCTTCTCTTACAATTTGAAACAGCTCTTCAGTTTTGAAATGATTAGGGTCCCAAGCCTGTACTGTTCCAACTGATTTGAAATGATTCTAGTAGGAGCTTTTTAATATACAGTAAGTACTTCATTGTGAATAAAGTCAAGCAATGGCCTATTACAAGAGTTCTAGGTATTTGAAGCCAAGTTAGAATTTAACACTGGGGGTTTAGGGGAAGGTTTGATTAGTTGATGCCTGAACTAACAATTACAGCTACCAGTCACTGACTGTTAAGGCAACTAAATCAAAGAACTTCAGTTCCCCAGATTTTGCTTTGTCCCAAATGCTGGTATTCAATATACCTTGTTAAATCCCAGGGCACTGAATATCCTACAGCATCTATCCCACTGCCTGGGTCTAAGTCCCAGACACACAAAAGATACAACCTGAAATCTGGTGGAATTCAAAAAGCAGGCAGAAATTGTCCTGCCAGAATGTAACAGCTCACTGGGAGAGAAAGACTCCAAGAAGGCCTCTAATTTATTGCCTTTAGATAGGGAAGGGGCAACCTCATTAGTGCTCGTGGCTCCAGTAACTATGTAATATGGTACAGGAGTAGGTAGGCATCTCTGGTTAGGGAGAACATCCTTTCATATAGATGCGCTCTATCCAGATCAGCAAATCTAATGTGCTTCTTGAAAACTGGAACTAAGTCAACAGTGGTCCTCTCCTGGATCACCTGGAGGTTGATGGGCTGAGTGTTTAGCTGTGTGCCACAGTTTTAAATCCCTTGGAAAATCAAGCTGCAACCCCAGACCTGCAACATGGCAGGGGTTGTTTGCTCATGAGCTGATGAAGGAAAAAAGAATAATCTTTCTCCATCAGTGTTTTGTGAAAAAGGAGCAGTGCCAGTAAGAAAGGTGGGGCTAAGCAGTAAAGAAGCAGAAGGACTGGAGCTTTTAGTACTAACTCTGTGTCAATGCAGAGTTTCAGGAGAGAGGCAGAACTTAAGGCATTTTCTTCCCTTTGACAGTTCTCTGCAGTGGCCTCCAGAGAAGAGGTGCAAACAGAATTGCAACACTGTGCACCCCTCTGTGGTGCCTAAGTATGTTTGTAAATCAAGCTCTAAATGTACCAATCTTCTTCTCTAAGTAAGGTGAGAGAAATAAATTATGCAGAGGACTATCTTGGAAACTGCATGACATATTTTAATGGGCTGTTAAGCTCACGTTCATTAATCACTTTGTGATGCATTTTGTTTTCTTTCCAATGACTTTTGAAACTTTACTTTCTGTAAAATTCAAAATTGTGCATAAAATACACATTCTGAATGTTACAGAGTTGAAATTCAACCATATGAACTGCTATTAACAATTGGCACCTGAAAGTACCAAAATGTAGCTGTGGTAAGACACAGTTCTGAACTATGTTAACCAGAGGCATTATTGCAGAGGGTAGTAGCTCTAGTACAGCTGTGTCACCAAACAGATAGGAGTTCTTAGGCTTCTTGGAGGCTTATGCCTATGGAGTACAACTGTCTGTGTGATTTCTAATCAACTTATATGTCATCTCCACAGAGGTCTCGAAGTGTTAACATGACCAGAGGTAACCCATTTTTCTCAGATACAATCGCCTCCAGATGAGGTAATAATGCAAATCTTTAACAACTATTTTTTTGTTTTGGCCTTTTTGTTTCAAGAACTTGTGTTTTACATTAAAATGAACTGTGGAGAGAGGTGGTGATGAAATACAGTACTTTTGAAGATGAACATCAAATGCATTTCCCTGCAATTATTTGACATCTAGCTTTCTGCACATATGATAAACAAACATCTGGTATTTATTTAAAAGGATGCAAGCAATTTTAGAAGTTATTGCACGCTGTATGGCTGTGATCCGAGATAGGCAGCTGTCTCCAAACCTGGAATCTTGACATTTCATTTCCATGACCAGAGTTTCAGCTTTGACTAACTGCAGTATGTTGCTAGTTGTTTTTTTCAAACTTTGTTCACTTTCATGCAGATAAAAAAGCATTATCTGTCTTGGAAAATGATGCCTTAGGGCTTTATCCAAAAACACAGCCTTTGATAATTGCCAGTGCTGCAATGTGACTGCCTTTATTAGCAAGTACAAGACCGGGAGCAGACTTGACTATAAGAATGGGCCCCTAACTTACGAGAAAAGAGGAATATCTCAAATGTGTGGTTTTTTTTCCAGGAAAGAAATGTTCATGTAAAAAAAGCCCTAGTTGTTCCTGCTTCTAAAATCAATGTCTTTTGTGCGAGAGCATATTGCAAGATACTATCTGTTCCTACATATGAACTACTTCTTCTCTATTTATTCTGCAAAATCTTTCAGCATCCAGGAAAAATATTTTTATTGCTGTCTTACTGTCTCCAAAGACAGTGGTTGGGTGACACATTTTTAAGGCATAGATATGCAAAAGGTGGTATACACATACTCATTTTATTAGGCATCAGCTACAGAAAAGGAAAACCAGTAACATTTAGCTCTGCACAATGAATCATGTAGCAAGTCTTAGCAAACTGCTGGGTAAAGAACAACACACAACATACATGACTTGAAATTAATGTTGTTGCTCCCTATCATCACGCATAACCATGTCATAGTATGGAAGACCTTATTTCCAGAATGAAAGTCTGCCTCGCTAAATAAAATACAGCCATTGAGGGAGCTGTAGCAAGTGAGCAGTTTTGCCAGCTTTTAACACTCCTACTGTAGGTCTGTCTGTTTAACAGCCTGAGAAAATAAAGGACAAAGTGCTGGAGTTTGATTAACAACAGGAAGCTTTTTGTTGTGGGCATCTCTTGTGGCTTGAAAAGCTGTATAATCCATCACTTGACACAACATACCAAAGTAAATATTTTCAGAGAACTGTGTCATTTCCCTAGATAGCATACAGTGCTTGGAGTCAGATTAGCTGTTGTGACGCTTCGCTGTTCTTCTGTCAAATATTTAATTAAGCAAGAGTCGATCTTTTTTATTAGGTGTTACTGTTGAGTTGACCAATCCCATGATGTATATACAATTATCACTCAATTCCCTTATTTATTGAGCTTTAAGTAAAGAAGATTATAATGCTAAGTAGAAATGGCACAGGCTTTAGTAGAAATTCTGAAAATAGTCTAATTAATTTGGTCTGAAAATTACTTTTAAAAGTCTTTGTCCTTGAAATGAGTTACAAGAGCACAACTCCTTGATTAATGACAGGGTGTAAATATTCATCCTGAGTTTTAGTGAAAATAGTTAAGGTTGTAAACTGTCCCAGGTCTTTATGCAAAATTCTCAGTGATATTTGTGGCAGCTCCATAAAGAAAATGAGGAGACATAGCTGTTAGTAAGATCTCTCCTGAATCACTGAAGTCTTTCTCATTGACCTTGACAGCAACATCCTGAAAGCCCCAGAAGAGAAAGCAGCTTATCACATGCTCAACTTCTAGTCTGTGCCTAACAACTGCCCTTGGTAAGTATGCTTTACTGAATTGATGCTTATGTGACTTGGCAAAAATGGGGAAGCGTGAAAGAGAAGATGAGCAAACATTCATGCCAAAGAAATAGGAATGCTTGGCAGCAAAAAGGAAATAAACTTTCTTTAGCAGTTGAAATATTCCTCACAATCTTCACCTTATGCCCAAATCCTTCTCTGTAGCAGAAAAAACTTAAGTATAAAGATTCCTCCAACTGAAAACAAAGAATAGGCTCAAAGGATGCCATCACATTAAGATATTGGTGCTGGAATTGCAGTATTGAGTACAGTAATTTTTTTTAGAGGCAAATCAGCCAGTTTCTACAAGAGAAAATGTAAGATAATGATGATAAAGTATGACGAACATAAGAGAACCTCAGTCAACTTTATGGGGCTGTTCAATAAGGAGAAGATGCAGAAAGTGTAAGAAAAATGAAATCCAGAAACAAAAAGGAAAAAAGACAAGGAAGAAATGAAAGAAAAGACCTCTGTGTCTCTGACAGAGGAAAGATAATGCTTGTGTGGGCTGTGTTGCATCTGGATTCATGGCACATTCTCCCACTCTTATGTTAATTTTTTTTTGCATAAATCAGAAGCAACTAATTAAAAAAGAAATATTTAATTCTGACATGTTCTTTGAACTGGTGTTCCATCTGGTTCTGTTTGAATAGTAAAATCTGCTGTAGTTGTAAAAATTGGCAAGCAGTGCTCTGGTAAAGAGAAACAAAAGAGACTCAGTACAGCAGGTTAATACACTAGCATTTCAACTTGAGACATTTCCAGAATTCAGCAAACCAAATCGCTCCAGTATGGAAACTATAAAGATGAAATGTGAAAGAGAAATGCTGCGAGTGGGCCCGGAGAAGCACTGCCACTGGTACACATTAGCTCTGTGTGATATTTTTAGTGTGAGTCTTTGAATGAGTTGGTTTAAAAGCAAGTGCAATGCAGTGCTCCCCTGAAATGGGCTCACTGTATTGTATGAAATGCATCCAGTGCACATGCAGTGATAGCGAATGATCCTTCTGCTATTCGTTTGCAAGCTCCACCTTATGCATTCATGCGGTGCTCTGATGTAACATGATCGTTGTTCAGAAGACTCAGAAAATACCTTCTTCTTAATTTATTTTTTTTGCTTGGAAACTACTTAAAACCTGAACACCAAGATACAATAAACTCTGATAACAAAGGGAGGAAAATGTAATCGTATTGGGATTTCTATAGACTCCGGGATCTAAGTAATCAGCATCTTATGTCATTCAAACCCTCTCTGTAGCAATGAAGAGAAAGGCTGATTAACTCACAGTGCTTTAGAAAAAAGATTGTTTTACATCTTGCAGGAGCATATCTTGCTGTGAAATATTACTTCTTTAAAATGAAAACCTTTGCTCTGCACTACATTAACTTGCAAATGGATAACCTAAGACATGTACAATGACTTGGTCAAAAAAAAAAGGAATGTGAATGGCCCCTTTTTCCAGCTAAGATACTTAGGAACCCTTGCTGAGCAAGAAATGAGTCAGGAACGTAATACTTTTAATTAACGTTTTCTGAATACTTATTTGTAATTTACATTTAATTTTAAACCTGAGCTTAATCCTCTGATCTGGAATGAAGACAACTATTTAGTGCAGTTTGAATGTAACCTTCCCAGTTTGTGTTAGAAACTATAGAAAAGGGAAACTCTATAGCAATACTTGCAGAACCACTCTTTTCTGAGAGAAGGACATAATTGTAGGACTTTTTTCCCCCTAAATGTACTGAGCAGCTAATGCACAAATGGGAAAAAAGTAATCCAAAGCTTCTCTATCAGACTGCTTCACATGTGAATAACTGGGCTTTAGGTGGAAAACATTGAATTTTGCCTATGAAGTTCTTCTGTAGCATTTTCTTTTGCTGGCTGCTGTTCTGTTAAAATCAGAGGGTACAGACAGAAGGGTTTGATTTATAATGCTTTTTGGTATTTTGAATATAAGTACAATATTACACACGTATAAACACAGAAATAACCTCTGCTTCTTCCTGTTTTGCAGCATACCTATGCTAATTGTGTAGGAAGCTGGTGATGGGATGATATACTATGCAGAATTAAACCACTGCTGTCTCAGACAGCGCACCTTGATGGTGTAGATAGATCTGACTGCGCAGTGACTGTGTCAGGGTGAGTTCCACTGAAATCACTGGAGTTTGCGACACCTGAATATTTTTGAAAGTTCAGGCTTTGGGTTTTCAATAAAAAAATAGCAACAAAATGAGGACAAAGTGCCAGTGTCTAAGATTTAAAACTTTTAAAGCCTAATTTCACTGGCAACTGGAATAGGCGTATAACCTGTGTCACGTAGAAACAAATGTATTTTCTTGTGATTGGCTTTCTCATCTTGGAAAATCGGCACAGTCTCTTTAAATCAGTCATTCATCCACAGGAGTCTGCATTCATTTATTTTCTGTTAAATGGAACTGTCAGTTTTGTTGCACCAAAATTCGATTTTCTATTTCATACACATTGTGTATGATGATTTTAATTTACTACTGGGTCACCAAGCAAGTCACTGCTTTTTTAAAACATGAGTTTCTGCCACCTTCTAGAAAAGTGTCAGGTAGCTGCAGTCAGATGGTGTGGTGAGTGTACTGTAAATGTGCGGTGAAAAACGAGACACAAAGACTATACTTTCAAAGATCATTTTGCTTTTTCTTTGCTGTGTCCCTCATAGCTCCCTGAATACACATGTATAGATGAAATACTTCTGAAGCTGTGATTTGGGAAACCCTCTGCTGTGAGCGATGTTCTGGTCCTGTGCCAGAGGACAAAGTGGGACAGCAGAAGGGATGGTGAAGGCCGGTGAGTCCCAGGAGAACTTTTCACCTGGTGCTAAAGCAAATGAGGGAGACTGCCTGCCCCTAGCTCTGCCCTTCTGCTCAAAGTCCAACCATGAAGATTTCATTTTCAAGGTTTCTTTGGTCAGCTGATGGTGCCTGGTTTGTGTACCTGCACTTTGCCTCTCTAAAATTTGCTCTACCTCCAGCTATATAAAGAGCAAAGCTATTGATTTTTAAGTGGTGTGGCTTTTAAAAATAGTAATAGAATGTATTTTATCAATTAAGCGTGTCATGAAAGGGGGAACACTCCTATGAACAGTTGTTTTTTAGGGTCTGATAAAAGCATTTTAAAATTATTCTGTACTATGTCAACTTTTCAGCCCTTAGCTTGAGTTTAACAGGATTTGCAATGGAAAAGCCTGCTTGGTCTCTGTTAAGGCTGAAAGCCACCATAGTCTACAGTACTATAATCTATAACCTAAATATGACCAGTTAAAATATACTCTGGTATTATATATGATAGGACAAATTGATCTTTTCAACAGCTTCAGAGGACCAACACAAAAAATTAGTTTTGCCCAAAGTGTTCAACAGAGGAGGCTGCAACAAAGAGAAAGACCAGACTACGCAGGCACAGCTGGTTGGTGGAAGTTATGTATAAACATTGCTTCTCTGCCGAAAAGCCAGTTGCTCCTGAAAACAGAGGAACCAAACCTCAGCTTAATGTTTGGTCAACTGTGTTTTCTCTCCCAGTAGGTTTTGTTTATTAGACAGCTATGGCATTTACTCTGCCTTTTTAAAGCATTTTTGAAAACCTTGAATGAAAACATTAGAGATAAAGCAAAACTAGAAGCATTTACTTGTTGAAATATATTTTCCTTTTTTTCCTTTTTTTCCTTTTTTTTTTTTTTGTGTGTGTGTGTGCAAAGAAGACAAATTGTTTTCTGAAGGGCAGGTATTTACCACTTGGAAGAAATCTCATTTATCCTTCCACTTTACCTATTTTGCTACTGCTGTGAAAATGCTGCCTAAGGGGCAGAGCAGAATGAAACTCAGACAGAAAAGCAGGATGACACAAGGACAGGGGAGGTAAATAATAGCTCAGCTATCTGGAGCATGGATGCTGGGGTGGGGAAGGGCCCATAGGACTCATGAACTCCTCAGTTTCATACTATTGTGCAGGTGTGGAAAGAGTACACAATTGTCTCTGCAAAGCATTTAGCAGTACACCTATCATCTCCAACCCAGGGTTAGCCCCATGAGAACTGAGACCTTTAGCTCAGAAACAACTCTGCTTATTATAACATGCCTCAGCTGTGCGTTCCTACCCAGATCTGTGTTTCTAGCCACTACCCTTAGTCACTTAGCTTCTAGCCTTGAGCTCTACCTCACCCGTGGCTTGACATCGGCCTATCCTTATCGATTTATTTCTGCTGGACTCAGAAAAATCTCCTCCTGAGATACCATCCTTCACATCTGCAGAAAGGCCTGGCTGTGCTGGAGCAGATGTGTTGCAGTGCTGGTAGTTGGGTGGGCAAGGCTGCCTCATCCCTCACAGGGTCTGCAAGCCATCTGGGAGAGAGTTCCCCTGCCAAGCAGAATGGCACAAACAACTGATTTTTTGGCTTGATGGCAGTTTAAAAACCAGAAAACTCTAACAAATGTTTTGAGTCAAGCCAAACATGTGAACCTGGTGAAAGGAAAAAAAACCAGAGGGAGAGGAATAATTTGTACAGAATTTTTTTCAGTGGCTTTAATTTCTGTGAAAGTAAAAGAAAAAGATGATGTGATTTAAAAAAGCCCCAATAACTGTGATTTTGAGTTTAAAACCATATTTAAAGGTTTAAATTTCTTTCTCTCCTGGAACCAGCTAGTAAAAGTGAGATAAATTTACAAAATTATTTTAGTAGTTGCTGAATCAGTGTTTTTGCTGGACACATTTTTAATTCACTATCTCAGCTCTAAAGGGCCATCTGTCTTGCAGCCGTTGAGGGGATGTAGGGCTGGACTGGGAAGTGGATGCATAGGTAATTATAGAGTTATATACAAACTACTCAGATCTCTGCATAATGGATCCCCTGAAAGAGCTGAAACTATTATAATGATTAGGCTGGTAGAGGAGGCTCGGAGGGGCTCTGCTTCTGCTGCTCCTCCATATGTTGCGTGCAGGATTGCTCGGAGCCACACAGGACTCCCCTCTGTATTAGGGCTGATGCTGAAACATGTCAGAGGGAGGTAGAGAGGATTTTCTTCTAAACTGCGTTTTGCACCTGCACTTCTGGAGCAATAAGGCTGCCAACGGTTTTGCACAGTTCTCTGAGCATCCCTCCAGCCTCCCCAGAGTGATAAATCTATGGCTGGGAACTTTCTGGTACTAACATAGCTCTTAAAGCACTTTGAATAATCAAAAAGACCTTCATACATTGCAGGGCCCTTTTATTTCTCCCTCTCCCTCTTGTCTAATTTCAGTACTTGCCTTTGTGAAACTCTACCATTTATTCCCATGTCACAGTAAATAAAGGTACGAATGTATCCTGCTGGGTCAATTAACCCCAGTTCTGCGCTGTGTCACAGTCTGTACTGGCTGTGATTTCCAGAAAGGAATATTCTTTTGTCATTCTTTGCCCATGTGCAAAGCATGTTAAGACCATAAGATAACTGTAACATTTTTCCACACAAAGCTAACTCTGCTTGTTGTAATTTCTGGAGTGCAGTTATGAACTGTAAAATGACATGAACCAAATACATGACTTGTATTCTAAAGTGGTAGAGAAGACAAAGGACTGACAGTTTTTGTGCTTTCATGTCACTGTGCTCCCTAATGATGGGCAAGCCCAGCCACAAAGTCTCTGAACTTCAGCTCTCAAGCAGTTCTTAAAAGGCTAGGAGAACTGGGAGGATGAGGTTTCCCAGGTTTCATGTTATTCTATGCAGTAACATGATGCACTTCATTGCCATATCAAGCTCCAAAAGAAACAGAAATAATAAGAATAAAAATAACAGGCATTGTTGACGTGCACTTCCTTGAGCTTTCATGTGAAATATTTAGATAAGCTTGCTTCGTAAAGTCAACCTAGACATCTGCCTGATGTAAGAATAAACCTGTTAATGAAACAAATGTGCTGTGCAGCAGCATGTATAAATACTGACTATATTTTTAAGCGCATACCTGATAAGGAAATAAGCTATGACACAGATGAAAGGTAGAGACACCAAATGATGAACTGCAATTATTTTCAGAAGTGCTACAGGTATAAATCTGTACTAATCTATATACCAGTTCCCATCAGCAATGTGTGCTCCTAGGTTTCACTTACAAAAGAGCGAATAATGAAGAACGTAGGTTACTGCAAATGTAAAGGAATGAAGACAAATGTGGAAGGAAAATTCCACCTCAGAGGTCCCTCTCATTCTGATGAAGTAGTGTATACATAGAAGTGTTTTAAATCAATGGAAGTATATTTTCCTTGCATGGGAGAGTTAGTGTTAAATAAACAATGATATTTCAATCAGTGGAAGCGAAGGGAGTCTCCCAGGCTGCTTTTGAGGAGGCCTCTTCTTACCTCTCTGGCCTTTCTCCAGAACCCTAAATGCTGCAAGATGCAGAGGGAGAATTTTGCACCAGATCAGCTGATATTCCTAGGGCCGACCACTCTAGAGGTCTAGAGAATTACGCAGCAAGAGTTATGGGTGCTGAAGGGATGGTTGGGGGACGAGGTGGAGATCGGTGGGCAGAGGACAGAGGGAGCAGACCAAACCTGCTCCCTGTGCCAACGTCTGACGCCATCTGTCTACGTGTGATACCAGATCTGTTCCCTGCTGAAAAACCCAGCAGTATACTTTGGGGCTGGATTAACCATTTATGTCATATTAGCCAGAACACACAATAAGGAGTTCATCTTAGTGTATGGCCTTATGTCAGCTGCAGAATGACAGATAATACCCAATCCAGAGTATTATGTCTATTTATGTTAACCCCCTGTTAACCTTTCTGGAACAAATTTGAACTGGCAGAGTGTGTTTATACCAGAGTAGTGCTTTTTTGTTTTATGGCTGCAAAGTTTTGATCTGATACTAGGATTCTTTAAGCTGAATTTATGATTTTGTCCAACCCCAGCCATAATATGAACTGAAGAGCCTGTGCTTTGCTTTCTGGGCAAGCTGGAGGTGTCGCTCAATGTAACAGGATGAGAGAAAAATTGTGCCACCCAGAAACTATCATCCAGCTTGGTGGGAGCATAAAGGTTTATGTTATATGCATTAGAAGAAACATTTTGATAGAAAACATACAGATTCTGCAGTAAAAGTACCCAGAAGGTGTTGCTCCTTGTGGGTTTGAAAACCCACACCATTATGAGGATTGATGATAGCCCAGGTTCCCAGTGACCCTGGTAATAGGCAATCAGTCTCCCTTCAAAACCACACACACGTGGGGCTCAAGTGTCTGTAGCTGACGGCACCTATCTGGCCAGGCGCTCCCCCCGGAGCTCCCCCTGGCTCCTGCGGTGCCCTGCGGGGCTGCTGGCCATGACCCAGTGGGGCGTCCCCGAGGTGCAGGGCTTGTCATGCACAGTGGCCCGTGGCTCAGGGGCTTCAGAAATAAAAAGCAAAAAGTTCCCAAATATAAAGATTTCACGTTACTTTTTCAGATAAGTGTAAACACAACTGCTGTTCTTAAATGGAAACATTAAATCTACTCTGTAAAAACACAATTACTGCTGCCATGGCAGAAATCAGTCATCCCTTTTGAAGGAATGCCTTAAAAATGCAATCATAAACCCCCTGCATGTTATGGATTTCATTAACATTGTACTCCCCTAGGATTCCCAATTGCACAATAACAGGAGTTCTTTAAATTTTAAATACCACAGACAGGAACAGTTTCACTAAAACCAGATGTGAAACCCTTGCACAGCCCTTCTTACTGGTTCTAAGTACTGAAACTGGCTGGTAATTGATACCTATTAACATGTTTGTTGTTCAGATTACAGAACTGGAAACACTATACTATTTTTCCTGTGAAAGGATACGTTAATGAGGGACGATGACTTACATTGCTATGGCAGTTCCCTGCTCTTGATTAAATTAAAGGGCTGGTTTTATTTTTTATTTTAAATTATGCTATTTCACACTGAAGGGCAGTCGAGTGTGTGAATCGTGAGTGTAATAAACAAGTAGGTTAAGAAGCTAATAACATCCCATATGACAATAAACTAACTTCATGCCTATTTTTGGCAACCCTTGCTTCATGCATATCTTTATTCCATTCATATTAGAAAATCCACAGACTTTATTAATGTGTTTTTAAAGAAGAAATTCAATCTGGAGTGACTCTGTTTCTGATTATTGAGTCACTCAAAATCTCACATTAGTTGAGCAATTTTCAAAAGTGTGTTTGAGGGTAAAAATAAAATGGAGAAAGAACTGTGCAGACTTATGGTGTGACTGTGCTATGGATATTTTGAATCTAAGCTTTGACATTTCAACAGCTAAGGAGAAGAACAGAAAGGCAGCTTTCACTTAGCAGAGCCCAGTAAAAGCAGGCGGCATTCAGATGAAGTCAGGAGTTAGTACCCTGTC
Organism: Nestor notabilis; assembly: GCF_000696875.1. NCBI lineage: Eukaryota > Metazoa > Chordata > Aves > Psittaciformes > Psittacidae > Nestor > Nestor notabilis. Next base: position 104,660 of record NW_009937351.1, read on the forward strand.
AAGCAGAAAGGAGCAATCTCGTTTTGCCACCAAAGAATGGGTTTCAGGTCCACAGATGGAATTCGTGCAAATCCATTATTAACAATAAGCCAACACTATTTTCCTAATTATTTTCAGCAAAATAGACCAAAAAATGCAAACACCTCAAAGGAGACAATCATATCGCATGCCCTCTAGGTGTCCTCTATCGATACTGATCTCCCTTTGCTGATATGTAACTAACTGAGGTTTTCTGTTTTTTTTTTGTCTTAGCAAAAACATTAACCTTGAAGGCAGGGGTAAAAGGAAAGGAAAGGAGAACTATAATATTTCCTCTGTAGAAGAAAAGATACACAAAGGAAATCAGCATTTGGAGCTGAACTTTCAAACTGTTTTGTCCACGTATGATTGTACGTATCTCATACATATACCCTTGTTGCATATGCATATTAGCAGTTTGAAGGCAGACATCACTACTTAACCAGCTGCAGTGTGTGTGCAGGTTTGCAAACCTGCAGTTGTGAAGAAATTAATGAATACTGATACACACAAAATCTCTGCCTCTCAGACAAGGACATGTAGGCAGAAATTTTCACTTTAAAAGTTCTCAGTTTAACACTGCTGTATCCTCCAGCTTATTTTTTGCTGTTGAATATGTTCTAGAGTTCTTGCACTGTGCAGCAAAAATCCATTTATGCTGTACTGCACAAAAGTAAATACTTACATAAATGACTAGTTCACAATAGCATACAGAACAAAACAGATCAAAGTGACCTCAACCCTTCATATACAAGTGAATTCTCCTTATATAAAATGCTATGGTTTTGGTTTTTTATTTTTTTTTTCTACAGGTAATTTTGGAGTATTTTATCAGTTACATGTCCTTGGTTGGTTATCTGTAAGCTCTTATGGAGATGAACATCTGTTCCTCGGGATGTTTGTACAGAGGAAATACGGGATTTCAATATTTCATCCAGATACAAACTTGCAACATGCGCTTACTGCCAGTGGCATCAAGACTTTGTAGAAAATGGAGGTTCATATGCACAAGAACCCTGTTGTTGAGGTGCCTGGTGGTCTGAAAAGCTTAGCACCCTTCTCAAAGATCAACAAATAAAGTTAACAGGAAAGCTTTTAGAACACATTTGGAAGTTTAATTAGCTATGTCAGTATTGAATTAAGCCATAATAAACAAGAATTAATATCCTCCTGACACAAATGGAACCAAACATGAGATAAACTGTTGTACCCTGTGAAAAGACAAGGGTGGTATACTCAATCTCCAAACTAGCTTCGTTGCTTCTGTTACATAGGTTGAGTGGTAGAAATAATTAACAGTTCTTCTGTAACACGTTTTAAACATGCCTATTCAAAACAATGAATCTTCAAGCAAGACTCTCTAGGTTCAATCATGCAAACAAGAACTAGCTCTGCAGGGAAGGCTGCTACAGCCTGGTTGTTCTGCCATAAAGTCTGCCTTGGAGGTGCAGGTCCCTCCATATGGACCGTGGGCAATGGAGGAGATGCCTTGTGGCTCGACTGCTCAGGGAAATGATTCATGCTTCCTTTTCCAAGTCAGGGGCTGGGTGAAATAGGCGAGAGCTATGGCATGAGAGCATGGCATATGAACAACCACCACCTTCGTGGCTGATGTGGTATCTGGAAGCAGCGTAAAGCTGCTAAAAATTATGCTTAGTGGTTGTTTCAGCCCCTGAGCACCCTGCTTTATGGCAGAAGGCTAGGGAGGCTGAGAAATTCATGGGCAGAAGGCCTGAAGTACCCTGGCCTGTTTGAAGCATAAACCCCGGAGTAGCTTGGATTCTGTTATGTGTTTGTTATTAAAAATGTTAATGGTTAAAAAAAGTCCTTTGAAACTTTTTCTCAGAAAGATCTAGTTCTAACTGAAAGGATTAGGCTATATATATGTACATAGTCATCATAAATTAATAAAGTTAATGAGCACACAGAACACATGAACGAGGTTTGACTAGCTCTCTTGTTTTGATTATCCAGTCATAATGCATAAGTGACAGCAGAAAAGAAGGAAATAAAGAAAAACCAGTGGCCCTCTGACAAGATGAAACATGTGGAATTTGATTCTGATACATTCCACCCTTTTTCCATGTGCATTCTATGGATCGAAAGCGGCAATGATTAATAACAAGCTTTTCATTTAGATAAGGCTGGAGAGATTTTAACATTTATTTCAAAGTAAGGAAAAGGATCAACAGAATTTTTTTTGCCACTCTGAAGTCTAATTAGGTCCATCACACACGATCACCAAGTTGCCAAGAGCTCAGGATGTGTAGGGGCCCCTAAGCAGGACACCTGAGAGTCCCATTGTGTGCCAAGGATCAGAAATGAAAGATTTCCCCCTTTCTTTCCTTTGCTAACTACTACTCAACATGTTTTTAAGCTTTTTTGCAGAGAGCAAACCTCACAGGAAACACCAATGTGAACATTCGTAAGGACGACTAGTAAGGCATTGTTTTTACATGTCAGTTAGTAATTTCCTATAGAAACAACAGAAGCAGGAGGAATGTTTCAAACACATGAACAAGTTTTCAATATCAGTAATATTGATCTAATATGCTCAAGCATTTCTTTTAGCTTTTGCCAACAGAAATAGAATCTAGGTTACAACTAAGAATGTAAGTCAACCTATAACCGAGACAAATCAGTGTTTTTTTTTCACCTAATGATATTAATACTTGCCTGCTAGTATAGGTTATTTGTATATAGTAATTCATACGAATAATCTTAACCTGGTCATGCGCCAGTAAGCTATGGACCTCATAACAAATAGCAAACAATAAGCCCAAGTAGATTGACTGAACTCAAGGAGTCTCTTTGTGGTGACAAATGTTTGCATGATTTCTCCTGTATTAACAGAGCAAAGCCGAGGCAGCCAATGTTGCTAATGAATGTTGTGTTTCAGGATGTGGAAGAATAGCCACAAGACAAAGACCATTGAACTCATTTGATGTGTAACATATTCTAGAATGGACATAGGTCTTCTGAGGTGAAATCTGAGTGCATGAAAGCACTGTGCTGTATTAATGCTTAACTGTAATCAGCTACAGACATAGCACATGCTCCGTTTACTGGGACATTCCACTTTAAGTGTATGTTAAACTAATATTGACTTTTCCACTAAACCAAAATCTCTGTTATTTGTGCCCAGAAGACTGAAAAAACAATAGACGTGGGAAGCAGAAGAATTAATCTTCCTGACCTTTTCTTTTTTCATACCTTTGGGAGTCAGTCTTTTTTTGTGTGTCTAATAGGGAATGTGAGCTGTTTATTTGCAGTGCTTCTTAGATTATGTGGAAGTCCTTTACTTTGTTATTTTTGTCTTTTCTTTTGCATTCCCCACAGAGTATTATTAATAATATTTTTAAAAAGTTATCTATTTACCTGTATCCATTCTCTGACAGAATCTTCCCCTGGGGTCCATCCATTCTCAGGGTAATTTAGCCGGGACCTTTCTGAAGACCAGATAGCGCTGTACTGGGAGGAGACAGTGATTTGATCAGAGTGAATTTCTCCTGACTCCATACCTAGTGGTTCCATGCACTGGAAATCTGAAGAAAAATAAATTACCATCATTATTACGGTCAGCTTTTTGATTTAGACTTTGAATAATGAGAACATTTTCCTGCTTTGAATATGAATATCTAAAGAATTTATTTTTATGTGACTTTGAATTCTTTAGCAACTTTAAGTGAGGCAATATGGGCTTATGGAGTCATTCTTAATACTGTCATTCAAGTTGCCATGGCAATTCCTACAATAATAATGCTATACAAATATTTTTAGCCCAGCATTGTAGCCATTTCAATATAGGACAATAGAATTCTCATTTCTAGGGTGGCACAGGCACTTCTTTGGATTCATAATATAAAACAACTTATGTTCAACTCATAATTATGCACAAAGGCAGGAAAGACAAACCAGATGATTGTATAAAATAATTTAATTTTAAAATTATTTACTCAAGTAGAAAAAGCACAGAATGTTTTAAAAATATTATTAAAATTTTAGCCATTCTCTTTGGATCCTGGACACTGGAAAGAAACAGATCAATAAAATTTGGCTCCAGGCCAGAAGATTATTGACCTAAGGGAATTAACAACTCTTCTGTAGTGCTGACATCTCCGTCCAATCTTTTTGTTGACACAAAAATTACCCAGACAATTCAGAATCAGTTGGCATCCTAGTCACTATAGTGAATTCAAACACTGGTAGGGCATGGAGACTAAAGTTTTCTTTAACTCTTCAAAAGTAAAGACTCCAATCCTGCCTGAAGCAGCAGAGTCCAGTGGCTTTAGTTGGATCCTCACACTCAGCTGCTCACGCACTCTGCTGTCAGAAGTTTATAAACCCCATCACAAGGGCAGGAGAAAATAACAAGTGCCTACGCTTCCTTTCTGTGACTTCATAATATATAAATATGATTCATTCCTTCATTAGCAGTTCAAGGTAAAATCCCTTGGAGTGTGTGAAGTGGAGGCCCTGACATTTGGGTATACACTTCTTTTTATCACATCCCTGAAGTTGATGTGTCTCTAACAGAGGGATGGGTGCTGAGCTGAAGGTTTCAAAACCCCTGAGTTGGAAAAATGAGCTTTTAATAAGGAAATTCTGGTTTTCCAATGAAAATGAAAATATTTTGGAAAAATTGTTTAAATATTTTATGTGGGATCCAAATACTGTTATTCAGAAATACTATCAGGGTACTTTATAAGAATTGTAGTTAGGGTGCCCCATAACTGAATTATTAAACTTGTTGCCGAATTTGTTCCCCCATTTCTGTGGTGTTTCAACGTATTAGGGACCTTGGGTGAAGCTGAATTATGTAAGGGTATGATTCAAAATAAATTAACTTCTGCTTGGGATCAGGAGAGCCATAAGCCACTACAAAGAGCACAAGACATGGTAAGTGGGAGTCATATTAAAACATCTAAAAAGTAGGTGTCTAGTTTGTTCTAGACGTGTGCTTTCCTGTAGTCCACTGAGAGGGATGAGTACCTCCTGGGGACACCTTACATCTTTGTGATAAATAGGCTGAGCTGTCCTCTGGAGGTGACCCTCCTCTACTGACAACACAAAGAGGTGGCTGAAATGGAGAGGAATCATTCCTCTGTCTAAGTCTGCATGATAGAAAATGTTTCCTCTTATTATCCAAAAGGGTTTTCATGCACACTAACTTCTCCTGTTCTGCTGTCCTGTGTTTAAGAGCTGAAGGCATCCCGGCATAGCAGATGTTGTTAATTCTGGCTGCAGTGTGGTGTTCATTCTACAGCCCAGGGAGAATGACTCTGGAGGAGATGGACATGGGGGACCAAGTTGACTGTGCTAGCTAATGAAAGGGTAGGAGCATCATCTATATAAGGAGAAGCCAAACTAGCTGGAGGTACAATCCGAGGGAGATGGAGGATGGAGGATGCTTTACATTCACAGAGGCTGCGTATTTCCTGTTACCTCTTCCTGGCTATGCATGTGCAAGAAGGCTATTAAAGAGGCAAGGGGCAGAAAAGAGGTGCAGAGTAACGGTGATAATTTCAGTTTACCAATTTTTGTTTTGTTCTTTCTTTGACTGAACAAGTACATCCAATCTGGGTGGACCTGCTAAAAACTCAGTAAGTTGGAGAAAAGAGAGAGAGTTTGATTTAAAATGTGTGTTTTATCATCAAGCAAAGCAAGGAAATCTGTAAGGACATGGTTTAACACAGCCCGTTATTTTCCTGCATCTCCCTCACTTCATTTCATTCTCTGTCCAAAGGGTAAGCATGAAAATAGGGCAACTGGGAAAAAAATATGAGGCAGAACAAAGCTTAGATAGCTTATGAAATGGTTTAACAAGAGCACATATATTAAAAGGGTTCTTTTTATTCAAGAAATCAATCATCAAAGCTTATTCCATGTAATAAAAGGAGGCTTTGGATAGTGCATTCATTGTTCATGTTTCATTGTTTTAATGTAAGTGTTCAATTGCTCTGCATTCCTGTGTTTCCTTGGTCAGCACAGTTCTTCACAATAATTATCCTGACTTCCTGGCAATACTGCAGAATAAAACTGAGGAGAATTCTGCTTATTGCACTGCTTTTCAAAGGGCTGCTGTTCTTCAAAAGGAAAAAAAAACCAAAGAAAAAGAAAAAAGAAAACCAGAAGCAACCCTTCCCTACCATCTTATTTATTTAAGGCCTCTTTAAAGTTTTATGCAACACCTGGAGTGCAAGAAGACGTAGCAGAGAACATTTTCCAAGAAACTCTGCGGGATAGATAAATACTGACCTTCTGATACACTGCTCTGTGACACGCTGTAGTTTGCTGAAAATCCTTCTTTCGCTATTGCACTGTCGGTGTAAAATACCATTGAAAGAATCCCTGTTGAAGACCGGACACGTCCTGGGTTGTTCTGCCCACAATAACGGCCTATGTGCGGGCCAACTGCAAAGAGACAGGATATAATAGTAAACTACCAGTTTTGGTACAACAATAGATGCTGCTGCAATAATCTCCTAAAGAGAACCCCTTAGCAGGAAATAGTGAACCTCTGCAACAGTTCAAAATCATGATCTCATCGATAACTTAGTGCTGAACAATAAATTGCTTATCCTGCCTTAGTAATTGTTTAGTCTACCTTTCTAAAATGTCCCAGATAGCACTCCATAAACCTCTGAAAATATAAAGAACCAGGATTTCAAAAAGGATCCTTTAAAGTGTACAGAAAGGGCAACGATGCACAAAATCACATTTTCCAAAGTGTGATTGAAGCATCTTTTTATGACAAGGACATCTGAATGGCCTGATTTGCCCACCCATTCTAAAAGATGCTCTGGGAATAGGGGTTCAAACAGCAATTTCCAGATTTTATGCTCAATTCTGCAGATAATCTATTAATTTTATAGTGAATTTAAAAAAACACTTTTGCACTCATATTGAGGATATAACTAATAACTCCTTATCCCCTCCTATTTAGGCTTTCAGCACACCCGTATAGATCTTTTGTCCATATGTTCAGTATTAAAGAATACTGTAAATAATTCAAGAGAAAAATCTTAATCCTTTCAAAAGAGCAAGGATTTCTTAAGTACATCTCCATGTTTCAGCACATACGCGTATATACACACATGCATCATCTCTCTCTGCTAACAGTGTAAGAACCAGTTCCTGATATTTTTCTGGATTTCCTGTGCAGTGAGAGAATATTTTTCCTTAATTAAGCTACTCAATTCACAACTGACATATGTGGCCTTCAAGCACTTGAGCATTCCCTACAGATAGGTCCCTAGGCTGTTGAATAGTGGTACATCTGTGCTTGCAAACAATAAGAAAAGATAATGATAAAACCCAATCATGGAGTCAATCATGAAAATAATCATAAGATGTCATTCTAATGCTTAACCACTGGCTTTCCAGGCTTAAATTAACACCTTGTTTTTTCCCCAGGAAGTCCATTTCACTTTCATTTTAAAATATAAAATATTTATATTTCCTAATTATTCTCCATTCAAATAAAATCCTCAGCTAAAGTAATTTTGTAGTAATTTACTGGCATTTTCCAACAAGTAAAACAGTTCCAGCTTGGAATAACTTTATTATGTAAGCCACACATTTCTGTAAAGCTCTGGAGTTGCCAGAAAGAAGGAACTCAGATGTTACAGCTCTCGTTGCCAGCATGTGCTTTTCTATCCATATTCTGGCCCTAGTTAGTCTTCAGTTGCCTTGGCAATCCCGTGGCATTTAGAATACCTGCCAGTTCAGCCCTTTTTCACGAGGGTTGTTCAGTGCACTATTAGTAGAATGAAACACACTAGAGAGGATATGACTTGAGTTCTTCCTTGTCCTAGAAATCATTAAAGATTTACAGTTTTATTATTTAGAGTAAGTTGTTTTAGATTGTTACCATTAGTGGCTTCTTAAAAACACAAAATGCTGCCCCCACTCCTATTGCTGCGCTTTTTTTTTCCTTTGCCTTTTCTGTGTGAAAACAGCTCTGATCTTGCTCATTCCCGTGACAGCTTTCAACATTATAGCTGCCGATGTTGCTCTGAACTGCAAGAAAATAAGGAGGATAAGGCCACCATGTTATAGCACTCTGAACCTCCCTCCTCCCATTTCCTGTAGGGAAGCCTCTTTGAAATGACAAACAGAAGAGAACTTTGTTTAAAGCAGACAGGTTTTAAGATCCCCCATGACTCACTGGCTTATAATTTTTAAGACATATTTAGTGATTCTGCATTTCAGTCTTCTGCAGATTGGCCCTGCTATCACAGTACTGATCCCTTTGCTAGCTATGTAAATGCAAAAGCAAAAACCTTTTAGAATATGACACAAAGTGGTATTGAATTTTTTTTGCACATGTAAACCTTAGCCTACTGAGCTAATACAATATTGATCTGAGCAGAAATAGATGAAATAGAGATTCTTATTCTTCTCACATGAAGTTCTTTTTTCCATTCAAGTCTTGAAAACAGTTGAATGACAATAAATTATCAAATGTTTTGGGTATCACCACATCAAATAATAAACACTATGTGGGGAACACCATCTGAGCAATCATCTGGGGGATGATACTGCTGTCTGCTTAGGCAGATTATGGCACTGCTTTTTTTGAATAGATCTTATACAGTTCCAAATAGGAAATTTAGGGCAGCAGGTGCTGAAAAGTCATTGGACCAGAAAGCTTTTTGTAGCCTCTACCTGTAAACCATCATCTTGCTTTGTCAGAAGAAGCCAGGAAGGCTTACTCCAAATGAGAGTCGCTTGGAGATGTCCTCATCGAAAGATGCTTCTAAATTACCCTCAGAACAATGACATTTTGGTTAGACAGCTAACTTCATTTGATTGCCCGTGTTGTAGCTATTCCTGGGACCTCGGCTCCTCTTTCCACTAGCATAGTATGATACAGTTGAAAAATGAGTAACTTTCAGATTAAAAGATGGAGGGGCAACAAAGAAGCCTGTTTTGCAAGTTCTTCCCAAAATGCAGAGTCTAGTTCTAGAATTGAATGAATCCTTGATTAATTTTAATATGTGTTTGATGGTTTACAGATCTGAGTGTGGAACATATAGAATATGGCTGGTGGCTTAAGACTAAACAGAAACCTTATCCTTACTAATTCTTCTTTTCTTTTCTACTGTACAAAGAGTATACATCCCAGGAAATTTTGAGACTTATTGAAATACACATTTGCCTATCCAGTTGCACTCCTAGCTTTTAGAATTCAGTTAAAAACCCCCAAACCAACAAAATACAAGCAAGGAAAAATGGTATAGGATAATTCTAAAATATTAAAAGGAATTTTACATTAACTAGCCATTTCACTGATTTTTAAAGCTGGTCTTTAAACGTATGCTGGTGTGCTGTGAACAGTGTTTTCACAGCCGTATGACTATTATTGACAAAACATTTGAACACAATTTAGAATGCTAAAGAGAAAAGAACTGAAAAATGAATCCCATCCTCACAGTCCAGTAGTCACCTACACTGAGCTTGTGTGTACTCTTGTATCTTAATAGCTTCTCACAAGAATGCAGAAAGCAACCACGATGGAGGAGAAACACACTTAGATTGATAGCAACCTTCATTTGCACTGATGTTAATGGCTGAAGTAGAGCATTCTGTTTTGCTCTGTAATTCAGTGGAAGCTCTTGTGGTATTGACCGAAGCAGCAATGCTTAGCCTGTGGTTCCCAAACCATATGTAAACTTCTTTAAATTACTTTTGAGCCCTAGTAGACAGTCTATAGAGCTTCAAAGAGAACTGCATGATGAATATCTGCAATTCATCACTTAAGCTAGTCCTCATTTTGAGTGGGTTATTTTTCTTCAAAGTCATTAATGGACTGCTCTCAGCTGAGGCTGGCTGAGGTATATTTGTGCCTTAGGTAAAGATATTTTTGGTGTCTAATTTATTCATGCAAAATCACATATTCCTATTCTGTGATCTACTCACTCTCCTGCTATAACTCCACCCGTTATCTCCATCAAACCATAGTCCCTTTTCTATACAATATTTGCAATATGCACCTGTAGTTCCCAAATATTCTCCAACAGGGTTTGTTTCACTTATTGCTTTGTTCAAGAGAAGAGAATGAAGGGTGCCCTTGACATGCTGTTATGCAGAAGTAAAATGCCAGGTCTGAGGCATTCCT